>NC_090331.1:18381588-18594088 GCF_035084215.1 Heptranchias perlo | reverse complement strand
GAACTTTGGGTTGGCAAGTTCAGAAAAGAGTGAGATGATTCTGGGCTTTGCTTCTGAGTTGTGAAGAGACACTTCTTAAAAAAAAAACACTTTATAAAACTGTAAAGGGAAAAGACGTAGAGGGAACTTGATCTAGATTTTGAAGGTGGATGATGTAGGTGTGAGCAGGATATTTGACTTGGGCTGTAATTGCAGCTTGAAGACGAGCATCAGGTTAGCAATCTTTAAACAAGACTAGAGATTTAGAAGAATTTTCTCCCTCTCTCAATTCGTGGAATGGACTTCCAGCAGAAGTAGTTAATGCTGTATTAATTAACTGCTTTTAAATAAGAGCTGGGTAAATATCCATTTTATAAAAGGGATCTACGGTTATAAAGATGAGAATAGGGTGTCACGGAGCAGATGCAGAATATTCTGCGCTGGGAGGGGAACAGCCAAAAGTCATGGTCCATGTTGGAACCAATGACATAGGAAAGAAAAGGGTTGAGGCCCTTCAGACAGAGTTTCAGGAGCTGGGAAGGAGATAAAGATCAGGACTTCAAAGGTGGCAATCTCTGGATTGCTCCCAGTGCCACGTGCTATTGAGTGGAGGAACAGCAAAATAAAGCAGGTTAATGCATAGCTGGAGAAATGGTGCAGGAGGGAGGGCTTCAGATTCCTGGGGCAGGAGGGATCTGTGCAAGATGTTAATTGTATCCATGTGATTTATATCAATTAGTGTTAATTGTATTCAGGTGGTGGGTATCAATTGGGGATTCTCCTATCCAATTATAGGAGGAAGCTTATCTAGGGGGTGCACTATGTGTAAGGGGGATTTCTGAGAATAAAGGCTTGGAAGCAACTGAAGACTAGGCTCTAGTATTATATCCTTCACCACCCGGCTATCCGACTTTATACACAAGGTGGTCGGGTTGCACCTGAATAGGGTTGGGATCAATGTCCTTGCGGGAGGAAATTGGCCCCTTAACTAGTGCTGTGGGGGAGGGTTTAAACTAATTTGGCAGTGGGAGGGGAGCCAGGATGAAGCATCAGAGGAGAGAAACGAGGTGTATGGAGTATTGGGAGAGATAAAGAGGAGGGATCAGGTGGGAGAAATGCAACACAGACCAAGGTGGGGTTGGAGTGCATGTGAGTAAATGCATGGAGCATGACAAATAAGGTTGGTGAGCTGCAGGCACACGTTGCCATGGGGTTATGATATAATAGCAAGAATGGAGACCTTGCTCAAACAAGAGCAGGAATGGGAACTTATCCTGGTTACAATGTATTCAGGGAGAATAGGGATGGGGGAAAAAAAGGGGTGGGGGGGGGGGGTTTGTGGCAGTATTGATCAAAGATACTGTTACAGCCCTGGAATAGGATGATTTGCTTGAGGGTTCAAAACACAGAATCTATTTGGTTAGCGTTAAGAAGCAGAAGAGGAATAGTTATGCTGCAGGTTATATACTATAGATCACCTAATAGTGGGAAGGAGATGGAGGAGCAAATCTGCAAGCAAATTTCAGAAAGATGTAAAAACAATATAGTGATAATGGGGGACTTATCCTAATATAGACTGGGGGAGGGGGGGAGAAACAGTGATGAGGGCAAGGAGGGGGAGGAATTCCTGAAATGTATACAGGAGAATTTTTTTGATCAGTATGTTTCCAGCCCAACGAGTAAGGAAGCAGTGCTGGATCTAATTCTGGGGAATGAAATGGAGCATGTTTCAGTGGGAAAGCGTTTGAGAACAGTGATCACAATATCATTAGGTTCAGAGTAGTTATGGGAAGGGATGAGGAACAATCAAAGGTGAAGATATTCAACTGGAAGAGGGCTAATTTCAATGGGTTGAAAAGAGATCTGGCCCAGGTGGACTGGAAACAAAGTTTGGCAGATAAAACAGTAAATGAGTAATCGGAGCTTCAAAGAGGAGATGGTTCGGGTACAGACTAGACACATTCCTACGAGGGGGAAAGGAAGGGCATCCAAAGCTAGAGCTCACTGGATGAGTAAATGTATTGAGATTAAAATGAAACAGAAAAAGGAGGCTTATGATAAACATCAGGTTCACAATACAGTAGAGAATCATGTAGAATACAGAGTGCAAAGGAGAACTGAAAAAAGGAAACAAGACAAAGAGTGTATGAGAAAAGATTAGTAGGTAACATAAAAGGGAACACTAAAGTATTTTCTAAACCTATAAAGAGCAAAAGGATAGTCAAAGGAAGGGTGGGGCTGATTAGGGACCAAAAAGAGAATCTTTTGGAGGCTGTGATATTAAATGAATACTTTGCATCTGTCTTCACAAAAAGTAGTAGATGCTGTCCACATCAAAGTAAAGGAGGAGGGGGTAGAGAAATTGGATAGTATAAAAATAGATAAGGAGGTGGTACTAAAAGGCTGGCAGCACTCAAAGTAGAAAAGTTGCCTGGTCCAGATGGTTACTGAGGGAAGTGAGGGCGTAAATTGTGGAGGCTCTGGACACAATTCCATATCCAAGGAGGATTGGAAGAGTGGTGCCAGAGGACTGGGGGATTGCAAATGTCACACCCCTGTTCAAAAAAGGGAGAAGGATAAACCCGGTAACTACAGGCCAGTCAGCCTAATGTCAGTGGGAAAACTTAGGAACCATAATCTGGGACAAAATGAATTGTCACTTGGAAAAAATAATATGGGTTAATAAATGACAGCCAGCATGGATTTGTTAAAGGCAAATCATATCTGACAAACTTGATTGAGTTCTTTGATGAACTAACTGAGAGGGTTGATGAGGGTAATGTGGTTGAGGTTGTATTTTGGACTTTCAAAAGGTGTTTGATAAAGTGCCATATAATGGACTTGTTAGCAAAATTGAAGCTCATGGGCATAAAGGGGCAGTGGCAGCATGGATACAAAATTAGCTAAGAGACAGAAAGCAGAGAGTAGTGGTGAATGAATGTATAGAGAAGGAAGTATACAGTGATGTCCCCCAGGGGCCGGTATTAGGACCACTGCTCCTCTTGATATACATTAACGACCTGAACTTGTGTATAAAGGCTGCAGTTTCAAAATTAGCAGATGACACAAAACTCAGAAATGCAGTAAACAGTGAGGAGGATAATAGCAGACCTCAGGAGGTCTGGCACAGGCATGATGGGCCGAATGGCTGCCTTCTGTGCTGTACTATATTATGACAGACAGACTCGTGAAATGGGCGGACACATGGCAGATGAAATTTAATACAGAGAATTGTGAAGTGATGCATTTTGGAAAGAAGAATGAGGAGAGGCAATATAAGCTAAATGGTACAATTTTAAAGATAATGCAGGAACAGAGAAACCTGGGGGTTTATGTACACAAATCTTTGAAAGTGGCAGGTCAAGTTGAGAAGGCTGATTTTAAAAAAATATATAGGATCCTGGGCTCTATTAATAGATTGTAAACAATTTTGCAACACCAAGTTATAGTCCAGCAATTTTATTTGAAATTCACAAGCTTTCGGAGGCTTCCTCCTTCCTCAGGCGAATGTTGTAGAAATGTTCTACAACATTCACCTGAGGAAGGAGGAAGCCTCCGAAAGCTTGTGAATTTCAAATAAAATTGCTGGACGATAACTTGGTGTTGCAAAATTGTTTACAGTTGTCAACCCCAGTCCATCACCGGCATCTCCACATCTATTAATAGAGGCATAGAGTACAAAAGCAATGAAGTTATGCTAAGCCTTTATAAATCACTGGTTAGGCCTCAGCTGCAGTATTGTGTCCAATTCGGGGCACCGCACTTTAGGAAGGATGTCAAGGCCTTGGAGATGGTGCAGAGGAGATTTACTACATTGGTACCAGGGTTGAAGGACTTCAGTCATGTGGAGAGACTAGAGAATCTGGTATTGTTCTCTTTAGAGTAGAGAAGGTTAAGGGGAGATTTAATAGAGGTGTTAAATTATGAAGAGTTTTGATCGAGCAGATAGGGAGAAACTGTTTGCAGGGGGAAATGAGGAGAACTTTTTTTAGGCAGCGAGTTATCATAATCTGGAATGCACTGCCTGAAAGGGTGGTGTGAGTGGTTTCAGTAGTGACTTTCAAAAGGGAATTGGATAAATACTTGAAAAGGAAAAATTTGCAGGGCTATGGGGAAAGAGCAGGGGAGTGGGACTAATTGGACAGCTCTTTCAAAGAGCTGGTACAGGTACGATGGGCCGAATGGCGGCCTCCTGTGCTGTATGATTCTGAGGTGCAAATCATAGTATATGGAACAGGATGGTTCATTCGCTGAAGAGATCATGAAGAATGGACACTTTGAGGTACTGGAGGCCTACTAGTACCCACAGTATCATGCATCAACATGAGTCAGCACCATCAGGAGAAAAGGGGAGCAAAGTGGAAGGAAAAAAATCCAAGTATTTATTGTGTTTCTTATTTGAACTGTTTTTAAGTGACGAAATTCTTTTTCCCGGTTTCCTCCAGTATACCATGCAATCTTTTTGGAAGAGCTGACAGCGATAGAATTAACTGAGAAAATAGCAAATCTGTACAGCATTTCTCCGCAGCAGATTAACCAGATCTACAGACAGGGACCCAGTGGGATCCACGTGCTTGTCAGTGATGAGGTGAGATCCAAGAGAGGTCCATGCACAGAATGGCAGCTGAGACAACGCTCGACCTTTTGAGTTTTCTTTTAAAAATGTTTTTCTTTCTCTAGAATCTTCTATTGGGGTTTGAATACTCCTGAATGGCATCAATTTGGACCCAGATTGGGAGTCCCATGCATTATAACTGTTTCCTTATCTGCGTGTTTCTTCTGAACAGGAAACTGGAAAACATTTTTCTTTTACTTCCTTTTTTCTCTTTTTCTCTTTCATTCTTTACTGCACTCCTTTCTCTCTCTCTTCCTCTCCTTCCTCCCTTCCTTCCTCCCTCCCTTCCTCCCTCTCTTGCCTTCCTTCCTTTCTCCCCTCCCACTCATGGGCTGAACCCTGTTGAATTACTTTTACCTTTCTCAGTCTTTCCTCCCTTCTACAATCTGCAGGTTTTTAAAAGCAAACTTCGTATCACCTAGTCATTGCTTTGTTAATCTTGTCTTTTTTAATCATGGTGATGTCCTGTACAAGGGGACTTGGCCTTCCACATAGGATTCTCAAATTTTAAAAAATCGCCTCCCATCCAGTTATCCTTGACCCATAGTGGAGTTTAAACAGCAGCCTATTAGAAGGTTATAATACCGGAGTTTCCAAAATCTCAATATAAACATTGCTTTTTGCAACATTTTGTAAGTAGCATGATCGTAACATTGGGTAAAATATGTTTCAGTGATTAGCAGGATTTTGTTGCGGTAAATATGTTGATTTGGCATTTTAACACAATGGGGGAGGAAAACAAAGTTATTTACATTATATTAAAGGAGATTTATTATATTGTGCCAGAAAAGGCATGGTGGTAAACCACATGGGACATAAAACACTACATTTATTGATCCCACACCAAGTATTGAATGCTTGTCTTAATGACCATTGGCGGTAACTTGCTTTACAAGTTTGGATTAAAAACCTTCTCCAGTGTTTGACATAATGTTGAAGCAAATTTCGTTGAGTAGCTTTTGTATTTGCAAAGAATTCTGTAAAGTGGACTTCCAGACTGCTAAATTAAATCCACCAGTTACTTATTAACAATTTATTGCTCTGTTTTTGGTTCCTAGCTTACAAAGTTTGCTGTGAAGCAATAGAAATAGTTGTGGGGAATGCAAAAATGGGTGTTGAAGAATGAATGTATTTCATGCCTCATTTGTCATGCTATGAAATAGCAAAATAAGATGAACTTTTGGGCAGGGATTGTGTGTTGTATATGGAAAATGGTTCATATTCACACTGATTGGATTGAGTTTATATTTATTGCCACTTAGTCCAGCTCATTCCTCATTAGCCAAAGATGCAGTCCTAGTAAAAAAAAATGAATGTGGTTAAGGATTTCTGTAGAGATGAAAGTTGCTGTGCTAAAATCTGCACTTGTGGTGCTAGCTCCCAACACATGGTTGCAAACCTGCCTGGATTCACTAAGAATGGCATCTGGGAAGACCTGGTTAATCTTCCCGGCTGCCGACCTTAGCGGATCCCTGCTTTCTGATTCCAACCAGCTGTGAAAGATCCAGGAGCCAGCATCACTTGCAGGACATGGTTTTAACCATTTTAAACTGGGATCCCCGCCTTCCATCCCCTGCCCTGAGCTACTTTTACAACTAGATGGCTTTTTAAAAATCTTTTGTGGGTGGGGGGTGAATACTAACCAATTGCACCTATTTGAAACAGATGAAGCAGTTGCAATACAGTCCCTCCGTAAAGTGACGCAAAACTCTGACAATGTTTGCGATAAAGTATTATGATAAATTTGATTCCTAAAGAACGTATATTGTGTTTGGCCATCAAGTTGGGTGAATACCTTGCAGAATTTGTTGCTTTTTAGGACAAGTTGACAATTTAAAAACAGAACCAAAAATGTTTAAATTTTGAATTTTTTTTTAACCTTGAGTATCTGAATTTTTAATTTTAAAAACAACCTGGTTTAAAAACTTAATTACACCTTCCAAAATCCCTGAAATGAAATCCTGCAAGCCCAAGTTGTACTACCATCTGCACGCAGAGATTGTAGCTTTGAAGTTATTACATGGTATTGATTACCAGAAGTTTAAAATCTTGTGACTGGATTTTTGTTTTGTGCCAAGGCTGAGGAAGTGGCTTGTTAATGTGATTCATGCCCTTGGTGGCATTCAGACAGGCGATTTAATGGCTGTGATGTCCTTGCTGCAGCTTTATTGAGAATTCTGGAGTTAAAGCAATGATGAACATTCCATGTGCCATTTTCAGGACTTGTATGGCACTGTCAGCTGGATGTGTTTTTTGGGCAGTATTTGGTTCTGCTAGTTCTCTGCCCCGATTTGTGTCTGTCGGAGCTTCAGCTGGATGTGGGTGTGGGTGCAGGTAGTAGTTGAATCATGTGGTGAAGACATAATATGTCAACTTTTCACTGCAGTTGCACTAACGTGTAGCATGCGTGTACTAAACTTACTTACTAGGACTAGCTGTCCTTTGGGATTTCTCAGAGCTACCTTTTGCTTCATATAATGCCATTTTGAAATCAGTTAGTTTTTTTTATATTTAGGAGAACTGCTGAGTATGCTTTCACCCTGCCTCTGTGTACACATCTTTTGGAGGTACATAATGTTACAGACCCAAACTAGAGGAGTGGTTTCCCTAATGGGATCCTTCAATTCACTATTTTGATGGAGGATAAAGAACAGGAGGCCGACATGGAGAAAAGACATCACAGGGGCTGAGGTCCTTCCGTTAACCTCTAGTATGAATCAACAAAACCAGCGCTCACACGAGAAAGGCACGAGTGAAGAGTTGCTCTTGGCAAGAGTATGTTTCGCAAGCAAGTGTTGATGACCTGTGCCAGCTTTGGGGCCCCCCCAATTATCGATCAGATCCACCAGTTACACAGTTCTGCAAATGGCAATCATAGAACCAATTTGTATTTATATAGTACCTTTCACGACCTCAGGTCGTTCCAAAGCACTTCACAGCCAATGAAGTGTAGTCACCATTGTAATGTAGGCAAACGCAGCAGTGAATTTGTGCACAGCAAGGTCTCTCAAACAACAATGAGATAAATCACCAGATCTGTTTGTGATTTTTGGATGAGGGATAACTGTTGCACAGGACACTAGGAGAACTCGCCTGCTCTTCTTTGAATAGTGCAATGGGGTCTTTTGCGTCTGTTGGAGGGGCAGAAGATGCTTCGGTTTAATGTCTCATTCAAACAATGGCACCTTTGACCGTGCATCACTTCCTCGGTACTGCACCGGAATGTCAGCCTAGATTCTGCACTGATGTCTCTGGAGTGGGGCTTAACCAGTGACATTTTGACTCTGAGCTGACAGTGCTGCCACTGAGCTAAGGCTGACACCTGCCTTGTAACAACAGCTCTGAATATCTTTGCTGCTGGCTGCTTCCAAGGTGTCACTGCTGACCCCTGCAGTATTAGCCAGGGAGCAATCCATTCCTACATCTGGTGGGTCATGGAAGCTCTGTTCGTTAAAGCAGGTTTATTGAGAATTCTGTAGTTAACCAATGATGAAAATTCCATGCGCCTCTTTCAGCACTTCTGTGGCACTGACCGGTGGGTGCATATTGTGGGGCGGGACCCAGTTCCGCCAGCTCTCTGCCCTAATCTGCATCTGTCAAAGTTTCTGCCACGTGTACCGGAGGGTGTAGGAAGTCGTCAAATGATATGTTGATGTAATATGTCAAAATTCCTATCATTCAGCTACAATTATATTGAACATTAATTTCAGCAAGATTCACAGCAACAAAATGGCAGGGCCATATGATTTTGTAATGTGGCTTGCTGCCCCAAGATACAAAGGGTTACATGGGAGCTATAATCACCATTTGGGCCCTGTCTATAAACCCCTTAAATTACCTTAATGGGAATGGATTCCTTTCACTGACTGTCCACCTGGTAAGGTATCCAGCATGTGAATGTTTGATATTATGCTAGCAGTCACGATGCCTTTAATTGCAGCAGTCCAACATGCCAACTTCTTTTGGCCAAGACATGCAGGTGTCTGGGTGGCTTATCAGTGATGAGGCCTACCCTTCACTTTTCAGGCTGATGACACCACTGCCGTGCAATGGGGCACATGCAGGCCCTTGAGTAATGATAGAGAAGATGATTCAGGTGCCTTGATTTATCCTGGAGGCGCACTGCAGTACACTCCAGCAAGGGTGGATTGCTGTGTGCTTCACAACTTTGCCCTCCCAAAGGACTTCGGAGTCCACCAGAAAAAGGAGGAGGAATCTGAGAAGGTAGCAATCTCAGCTGCCAGAGATATGCAGGCAGATCAGCAGGTAGGACTTCTCCAGGGAAATGACATCACCTTCCTTCCTATTGTCTCCTCTCTTCCACCTTCACAACAACTATGCAGAATATCAGAGGCCTTAAGGTACTACCATTAGAAGCAACACCTCCAATAACAGAAAGGCCACTTTACCGTATAATAATACAAGGATAATAGTGAACAGAACAGCACAACCGCTACACAAGCCAAACATTTTTAAATCACATCTGTCACAATGTTAATAGTGGAACACTGTCTGCTGTTTCCTCATACCATGCTTTCCCCTGAGGGCTCCGGCATGACTTACTTTCTGCCTAATCTGGTGCCCTTTGTAGGTGCTACCTGAGGGCCAGAGTTGAGAGGTGGCTGGATGTGGATTAGGAGCCTCTTTCGATTGAAGAAGCCATCGTTTTGTGGCAGCTAAGTTATGCGATGGACCCTTTGCTGACTGTTGTGCTGGATGTGCAGGCATCTAAGGGGAGTGGGAGAACGGCTCGCGTGTGCGTCTCTGGTGAAAGACAGCATTGTATGAGTCAGTTTCTGCTGAGCCTCTGGTGTTGGGACCTGGCTCCAGCTGGACACTGATCAGCAGATGGCTGACCGACTGGTTTCTGTCAGAATCTGGGCACTCTGAGAAATGCTAACCTTGGTCTTGGCCCCAAGGGTTTGGAGACCAGAAAGCAGCGGTCTCTAGTCTATCCCCCAAGGCTTTGTTTCTGCAGTCTGTGCATCCATTGAGGAAGCACTGTTTGGTCCTTGCACTGGTGGAGGTGGCTGCAGATGTGCCTAATGTAGCCACAAGCTCCAGGGAGTGCTGCAGCGAAGGGACTTCTTCATTATACCCGTTGTTGGCAATCAGAGTCCACGGACCCTTCAGCCAAGGGCTGACCTTTTTATGAGCTGCTGCTCAGGATTGTCAGGCTCCTCCTTCACTGCCTATTCCTCTAGTATCCTGTGCTCTGTGATTGTGCAATATCCCCATCCCTGGGCAAATGCCTCCGGCTGATGAGTGGGAGGAAGAGAGCAAATGATGGCACGTGTGATACAGCAGACCCGTGCCTTGAAGTAGAGGGACTTGTCTTCTCTTTCTCCACCTCATTTACCTTTGTCTTGCTGTGATTCATTTGGAGAGGGAGAGGTTAGAATGTGTAGTGGATACCCAGAGAAAAACTGAGTTACAGAAGAAAGAGTAACAAGACTTTGCTTGAAGGTAGCCTGTGCTCTTGTAGCAGGAGCTGGAATAGCAAGACATGGAGAAGATGCACTTGCAGCTGGCACAAGCCCTTTGACTTCTCTCTAGCTCCAGCTCCTGCTCCTCCCAGGGAATCAGGTGTCTTAAGATAAGGAGGCCCCTCACTGGTGGCCTTATGCACCCAGGCATTAGGTGTCACCTTCTGCAAGAAAATTGCAGACAGTATGAAAGGGCTGTGCTTCTCAGGACATTGTGCATCCATACTGTCCTTAAAGACTGGAAAGGCAATGTGATGGTGAGGTTTGGAAGGGGTAGAAAGCTTGAGGAGAGGTCCATGAGCAGGTGGCAGATGGAAGAGTGGGAGTGCAAAGCAACAAAGGTGCACACTGCATGATTCTGTTGAACATTGTGAGGGTTTGCGATGTACTGGCAAACATGGTGGTACAATATATTTGGGGATGAGGCTTCGTACCTTACCTGTCCTCCTTGGGTTATTAAATTTCTTTTGGATTTGCTCTGCCGTGCCTGGGGTCAGGAAGGCGGCACTTACTGCCAAGTCCCTCCCCGTAGCTCGATCTACCGACTTGTTTCAACTTCTTGCCACGGATCCCGAACATTCTGGTTCTCTTTTTTTTTCCCCGCGCGTCTCATGAGAATCTCCATGTCCCCATCAGAACAATTGGCTGATCGGTGCTTGGCGGGGAGGGGTGGGGTGTTGATGCCAGTCCCATTGCTGCTCATGCTGTGAGTCCCAAGGATGGTGATTTAATGTGGAACCTGCCTTGCATTTTGCCATGAAGGGCTGCTGCTTCTTTTGGCCTTCAGAAATGTATGCATTCAGCATGCAACCATCATCTTATCCAGAATGGACATTCCAAAATCTTACCTGCACCACCACCAACACCACCTCACCCCCATCACCAATTAACTGCTTCTGGTCCACAATGTGCTGTCCTATTAAGCTGCTGCAGGCTTTTAAAACCTTCAGGCGGCAATGACGACTTGCATTTATATAGCGCCTTTAACATAGTAAAACATCCCAAGGCGCTTCACAGGAGCGTTTTCAAACAAAATTTGACACCGAGCCACATAAGGAGATATTAGGACAGGTGACCAAAAACTTGGTCAAAGAGGTAGGTTTTAAGGAGCATCTTAAAGGAGGAGAGAGAGGTGTAGAGGCGGAGAGGTTTAGGGAGGGAATTCCAGAGCTTACGGCAAAGGCAGCTGAAGGTACGGTCGCCAGTGGTGGAATGATTAAAATCGGGAATGCGCAAGAGGCAAGAATTTGGAGGAGTGCAGAGATCTCGGAGGGTTGTAGGACTGGAGGAGGTTACAGAGATGGGGAGGGATGAGGCCATGGAGGGATTTGAAAACAAGGATGGGAATTTTAAAATCGAGGCGTTCCGGGAGCCAGCACAGGGGTGATGGGAGAACAGGACTTAGAGCCAGTTAGGATACGGGCAGCAAAGTTTTGGATGAGCTCAAGTTTATGGAGGATGGAAGATGGGAGGCCAGCCAGGAGAGCATTGGAATAGTCGAGTCTGGAGGTAACAAAGGCATAGATGAGGTTTCAGCAGCAGATGAGCTGAGACAGGGGCGGAAACGGGTGATGTTACGAAGGTGGAAGTAGGCGGTCTTGGTGATGGTCAATAGCTCATCTCTGGGTCAGGTCGGATGCCAAGGTTGTGAATGGTCTGGTTCAGCTTCAGACAGTGGCAAGGGAAAGGGATGGAGTCAGTGGCTAGGGAACGGAGTTTGCAGTGGAGACCAAAGACAGCGGCTTCGGTCTTCCCAATATTTAGTTGGAGGAAATTTTTGTGCAGTCCGGTCAAGCAATGTAACAAATGAGAGACAGTGGAGGGGTCGAGAGGTGGCGGTGAGGTAGAGCTGGAGAACATCAGCGTACATGCGGAATCAGGCGTTGTGTTTTTGGATGATGTCACTGAGGAGCAGCATGTAGATGAAAAATAGGTAGGGGCCGAGGATAGATCCTTGGGAGACTGCAGAGGTAATGGTGCAGGATGTTTCACTTCTCCCCCCTCCCCAGTGTAACTTACAAATGAGTGGTGGGAGCTTCATTAGCTCACCCACCAATATTCTAATGAGCAGATCCTGGGGATTTGGACAGAGTCAATGTCCCAACTTGCCGGTGGCCAGAAGTCTCGCTTTGCTGTTGTTGCAGTGGATCAGGACACCGATTTTTGGGGTCTATATTTGTAGGCCTGGTGCTGATTTAAATTTCCAATTGCGTGCATCATTTGTATTAATCCATATATATATTTCAGGCTGAGAGTTCAGCACGGGCAATAATGGTACCTCATTCCTAGCTTCAACCGTTTTTTATAAAGAAGGACATTTTTAACTAAATAGCCATGTACCTTGTTGAAATGCCTGGACCACCAGGGATAAAAGCAAATTGTAAAAGAGAAGCCGCTTGCCAGGATTTATTACTTTAACTGTTGGTAAGCTACTGGTGGGGAAAGAGTGTTATGAATCGCTGGGGCTGGTGCATTTGAACCTGAATAGAATCCATTTGGTGATTGCTTATTTCCTTGATACCCACGATTGTACATTCCAGAAGGACTTGGTGGATAGTGATCAGAAGTGGGAATGCTGGCTGTTGCTTTTCTTTTCTCCTCTCCTTCCCCTCAAGGCCGAAGGCTGAGACCCAACTGCTGCCAAGCTAAGATCAGCTAACTCCGCATAAAATACGGCTTGACTCTGGAACCTTCTGGTCTGTATAGCTCAACACTGCACCAGGCAGTGCCTTTACTCACTAGGCCATTAGGGAGCTGCAGGTACATTTAACTCTTGTATAATTATTGTGTGGCTAGCTGTTATTGCTCCCAAAGATCTTTGTATTCCTATTACATTTCCAACCCCAAGAAATGCTTTCAATTTACAAGCACATATTTTGTAACTTGACTGTTGTCTAGAGTGCAATCTGTACTGCTGGATATTTGATATTTTATTTGGCACCCTACTCTGGAATCTCTTAATATGACAGGAAGTGCATCAAGATCTGGCTAGTTCTAACCTGCATATTTAGTCAAAGAATTAAAAGTAAGGTTGTGTCAAATCCAAGCTGTAGTTTTGCCACTGTTACTGGATCTAGAACAAACCCACTGTCAAGTCAGGCTCAGGAGTACAGCTCGAACAAGAGCCATGACAATGGCAACTGTAGCGTCAATAATAAAAGTAGGTGAATTAAGTGCCTCCTTAAATGAAATGATGTTTTTATACGTAAACTTTGTAATGGCAATAGCTGCTAGTACACCATAATAGGGCTGATGGAAGAGTTGTACTTCATAGCTCAGACTAATGTATGTCTTTTTATTTCTAGATGGTTAAAAATTTCTGTGATGAGGTTTGCTTTGTCATCTGCACCTTAAAAGGTACTTCCTTACAGTTTTGCTTATCTATTGTTGATCCTTGAAAGAACATCATTGCCCCTTATAGCGAGTTCTTGGAAAGCTTGATTCTGGCACCACCACATTGAACACTGTGGCAAGTTTCTCCTGCTGTGACATTAGATTTTTCCAATGTTTTCCAGCTGTAAATAAAGCTTTACGCCTGTGGTCCAGATACACCAAGGACTCTTTTTAGGTTGCATTATAACTGGTTCCTTATTTTCTATTTGCTCACTGAGATTTGTTACGGGTGCATTGCTCTATTAGAAAGCTCTGCAGACTGACTGTCCTGCACAAGGGATCCAATCAAATCTGGCTGTGTGTTCTTTGGTTGAGGATGTACCTTTATAACTTTCTGTTCTTTTAAAGAGCAAAGGGGAAGATTTCCTCTGTGTGCCAGTGAAATGAAATTGTAAACATGTTATAAAGAGTGTGTTTGATTTTGCTGCAATTATTGCATAGAGGAAATCTTTCCACCTAAATGTCTTAATGCAATATAACCGAGCTGTCACTTTTTTAAAAAAATGATTGAAATCACAATGGTCCAATGAAGATTAAACTTTTGTCTTGTCCTATTGTAGTTCTTAGAATAGTCAAAATGTTTTCAAACACTAGTTTCTCCCCCTATCTTCCTTTCCCACCCCCACCCCTTTCCTGAAAACAGCTTCACATATCTCATCCAGGCAGGAAGTGTTGGTCGTAGAAAGCTTCATAACTGAGTTTGACCCTGTCTTCACCTAATGCTTCCACGGAGGCTGGGATTACTGGATATTGATCAAAAGTGGGAACTCCTGGCATTTCACTCCCTTGCTTCCTAGCCCACAATTGTGAGACTAATCATAATGCCCCAATTGCTACCTCTCTAATAGCTAAGAAATCAAATTGGGGACTTTCTGTAGTGGTGCCTTTACCCATTAGGCCATTAAGGGATCTCCCACTCAAATGATTAACTGAAGAAGGTATTAGATTGGTTTCTTATTGGAGAGGATGGGAAAAGAGAATGTGTTCTCAGCAATGATTGTGGAAAGTGTTGTATATTGAGCGTTTCTTGAGGAATTGATGTCATAAGGTGCATGTTGATATTGAAGAATTGCTGAATAAGTTTCTTCCCCACGTCCTAGGGTCTCCTACTTTAATGCTAATGTAACTTAAAATCATTGTATGTTCTTCACAGCTGAGAGAACTGATGGGTACCACATCATCTTAAAGTGAACAGAGTTGGACATGATTCCTCGATCACCAGGCAGAAGATTCAGTGTTCATGTATTGTTTGGACATCCTGTCATTAAACGTGGACAACCATCTGAAAAACAGACCAAAAACAAATTGGTCGCAGTACTAAAATTGCCTTTACCCAAAGTCCTCGAGAACAAAGACTTTTTTCTTAATGAAAGTGAACATTTTTTTTTGGTGGGGGGTGGTGGGGGCAGTGAAGCGGGACAGAGGGAGGAATCCCATTGCCTTAATCATTTTGTTGTCCAGTTCCCCAGTAAGAGATGCTGTGCTCCCTACAAGGCAAGATTGACAAAAATGTTCTGCTTTATCCTGCACGAAATGCAGTACATTCATTTTTTGATTTTTATTTCTTTTTACAAGGTGGTGGGGGGAAGGGGAAGCTTAAAAATAATCTTTTCCTCCACTTATTTACCGTTATTCCCAGTCATAATGAACAAGGTTTGCAGTTTTCAAGCAAAATGAAAATCGACCGGACGCCCAAATTCCTGCATTCCGTGTAATCGAGACGGAATTCAATTTATTCCACCTAGGCTATTAACAAATGGTGACATAAACTGTCGGAATGGATGAAGAATATTTTTTTTCCTTACTGAATCTGCTGAATGTATGCTCGAGTACTGCTAGGATTTGTCTTCTACTGGGGAAAAAAAGGAATAACTAAGAGAGTTAAAAATACATACTATATTTTTAGAGTTGGGGGAGGAGGATATTGCAAATGCTAAAGAAATATGACTACATATGTAAGTAAAGCTGGTTAATATGTGCACATATACAGATCTGTTTTCTGATCAATGTTTGAAGCCAGTTCCATTTTGAATTGTTTTAATGCACAGAGGAATTGATGTGTGAAGTTATTCATTATTTAAACACAGCCTATGGGTTGCAAAAGGGCATTAATGACTACATAGAGCTTGCTAGATGTCATAGACTCTCTCTAGGATGGTGACTTTTTCATGAAGCCCCACAAATTAAGTGTACTTTAACATTTTAGAGCTATTATTAATGTTTACACAGAATGCTGTTCAATTTGTAAGTCACCCAGGGACAAGTTGTTTTTGCATTCCCCCCCCCCCAAAAAAAAAATAGTTCTGATAAGCTTGCATCATACTGAGCCCTTTTTCTTTGCTGGAAATTCTGCTGCAGTCATTAGATATATTAAAATCAGTAGAAACATTTATTTTAAAAAAAATTAAAACATACAGAGGGACCTCCCTCTCTCCAGCCCTTCATTTTAGATGTGCTTCCATCGCCTTTGCATCTTGCCCCCATGCACAATTCCTGAGTTGAGAAGCCAGCCAGGTGAGTTGCTCATTAGCCCTTTTCTTGGCTTCTGGTGGGTGTGTAGGAGTGTTCTGCCTCCTTTTAATGTCATGGCTGAAACGAGGGTCTTGAGGTGTGGAGGATAAGGAAAAAGGAAGGAGAATGATACTTCATTCCACCATACCATGGTACATTGTTATAGTGCCCCACCATATTAAGGCGTGTCTTGCGTTTTTAACGAATATAACTACAGTTCATTGAGTAAACAAATCATGATTTTCAGAAACCAGCATTATTCCAGCATTTATAGAGTAAATGCTTTTGGTGTAGTTCAGATGATACTTTCCCATCTGTTAATTTCAGAAAGGAATAAAACTGACAAATCGAGCCTGAGGCAGGTTTTATTAGTTCTGTTACTAGCATCTGGTTTCTGATAACTTTGGATGGGTGAAGTTGAATTTCTGGAGGTTCTGATCAGTCTGGCCTACCAAGTAAACCAAGTGAAGCCATAAATTGGGCATCCAATCATCTGAATTTCCCTGAATTCAGACAATGAAAAGCAGCAAACGTCCTGAATGAAAGGCTTTAGTGGATGTTTCTTCAGATTGACTGCTGAATGAGTTTAGCTTCACAGCCCTTAATTCCTAGTGACTACATAGCCACCCTTACCCCAGTTTGCCATCAAACGGATAATATTGAAGCTTTGTGATTAAAGGGCTTGGGTTCGGCAGATATTGTGTGGATGGTTGCGTTTGAAGGTGAACAGAAACTAGATCTGTTCAGTGGTCTGTAGTCCAAGCAACAGAACGTGCCTCAGGTATGGCAGATTCCTTTTTGAATGGAGATGGAGCTGTGACTACTGACCTCTGTGGTGATGAGAAAATTCTAATGTGTGCATAGAAGGTTTGGCAAATGAGAATTTATAACATTTAAACTATCATTAGGTTCAGAAAAAACAAAACAAATGGAGATCCAATGGAAGAAGGTGAGGCTTCAAATCCCCACATGGCAATAAATTGCATGTAGCTCTGTAGTAAATTGCCTATTTACAGAAAACCTGAAGGATTTGCTTCATTTATTTGTTTTTCTGTGTAACCATGACCACGCATTTTCATTAACGTTGCATTTTGGAATACTGCTTTGCCATAGTTTTGGGGTATAACCTTTGTGTTGAAAGAATTTGATGCAGTGAAGTTTCAGGCTAATTTCCAACTGGTTTTTGAGTTGGTGTAATGCTTTGTATAATTTCTGTGGCATTATTTTATGTGTCTTAAAAATGTTTTTGTACTAATACCAATTAAATGTAGCAAATTATATATTGTCTTAATGATGGGCGAGGTTACCACTGTTAATTTTTTTCCAGGTGTAGTTTCATTTTTTGACAAACCTCCTGGGGTCTTTCACTACTGCAGGAGTCACTGGGTGAATGTGCACATTAATATATAAATTCGGCAGGATTGCAGAGGGTAAAGCGGGCGAGGGTGGCTGGATCATGAACGTGCGAGGTCTAACGATCGTAAATATTTTTTTAACGTGAAAGCATATTTTGCACCGGCTATTGTACATTTCAGCTCAGAAATGGAAAGTGTTCTGTACCTGCAGGTCTGTACGCTAGTCAACGAAACACAAATAAATTGACCTTTTTTATAACAAGACTTCTGCAGAGCTTTCATTTTTTAATGCTCATGGCGTCTTCTACTTTTGGAATTTAAAAGAAGGGACCAGTTAGATGCAAGAAAGAGAAAGAAAGAACTTGCATTTGAACAGCGCCTTTCATGATGTCCCAAAGCGCTTTACAGTCAATGAAGTAATTTTGAAGTGCAGTCACTGTTGTAATGTAGGCAACGCGGCAACCAATTTTGTGCTCAGCAAAGGGTCCCACAAACAGCAATGTGATAATGACTAGATAATCTGTTTTAGTGATGTCAGTTGAGGGATAAATATTGACCAGGACACCGAAAGAACTCCCCTGCACTTCTTTGAAATAGCACCATGGGATCTCATACGTCCACCTGAGGGGACAGAAGGGGCCTCGGTTTAACATCTCATCTCACCTCCGACAGTGCAGCACTCACTCAGTACTGTACTGAAGTCTCAGCCTAGATTTTGTGCTCAAGTCTCTGTAGTGGGACTTGATCCCACAACCTTCTGACTCAGAGGCAAGAATGCTACCACTTAGTCCCGGTTGACATTTTTAATGCTTTCATTTCATTTAAAATATTTAATTTTAATGGTTTAACTAACACATTTCAAGAACAAATATTATAAAAAAATATTGGAAGAAGAGAAGGCTGGGGAAGCGAGTTTGTGAGAAGTTGGGTGAGACTTTCTTGGCTGTCTTAAGCAGTGATTGCACCACTGCTGATGACTGCAGTGCTTTGAACATTAATCCATCTCCTTATGGAGTATGAGTTATTTGTATAGGGTGCTACTGATAAAGCCAACCTTCTAATATAGATAAGTGTAAGGTGGTGCATTTTGGTAGGAAGAATAAGGAGGCCGCATGCTACCTGGATAATAAGAGACTAAATGGGGTAGAAGAGCAAAGGGATTTCAGGGTACAGATCCACACATCACAAAGTAGCGGCGCAGGTTAATAATGTCATAAAAAAGGGAAATCAAGCACCTGGGTTCATTTCTTCTAGAGGGGTAGAATTGAAAAGCAGAGAAGTTATGTAAAACTTGTATAGAACCTTGGTTAGACCACACTTGGAGCATTGTGCAGTTCTGGTCCCCATATTATAGAAAGGACATAGAGGCGTTGGAGAGGGTATACATAAGATTCACAAGGATGATACCAGAATTGAAAGGATATATTTATCAGGAAAGGTTGAACAGGCTGGGGCTATGTGAATGCTGAGGAGTGACCTGATAGAGGTCTTTAAGATAATGAAAGGGTTTCTTTTTATTTGTTCATGGGACGTGGGCGTCGCTGGCAAGGCCAGCGTTTATTGCCCATCCCTAATTGTCCTTGAGAAGGTGGTGATGAGCCGCTGCCTTGAACCGCTGCAGTCTGTGTGGTGAAGGTTCTCCCATAGTGCTGTTAGGTAGGGAGTTCCAGGAATTTGACCCAGCGACGATGAAGGAACAGCGATATATTTCCAAGTCGGGATGGTGTGTGACTTGGAGGGGAACGTGCAGGTGGTGTTCCCATGTGCCTGCTGTCCTTGTCCTAGTAGTAGAGGTCATGAGTTTGGGAGGTGCTGTCGAAGAAGCCTTGGCGAGTTGCTGCAGTGCATCCTGTGGATGGTACACACTGCGGCCATGGTTCGCCATTGATGAAGGGAGTGAATGTTTAGGGTGGTGGATGGGGTGCCAATCAAGTGGGCTGCTTTGTCCTGGATGGTGTTGAGCTCCTTGAGTGTTGTTGGAGCTGCACTCGTCCAGGCAAGTGGAGAGCATTCCATCACACTCCTGACTTGTGCCTAGTAGATGGTGGAAAGGCTTTGGGGAGTCGGGAGGTGAGTCACTTGCCGCACAATACCCAGCCTCTGACTTGCTCTTGTAGCCACAGTATTTATGTGTTAGTCCAGTTAAGTTTCTGTTCAAAGGTGAACCCCAGGCTGTTGATGGTGGTGTATTCAGCGATGGTAATGCCATTGAATGTCAAGGGGAGGTGGTTAGACTCTCTTGTTGGAGATGGTCATTGCCTGGCATTTGTCTGGCACGAATATTACTTGCCACTTATCAGCCCAAGCCTGGATGTTGTCCAGGTCTTGCTGCATGCAGGCACTGACTGCTTCATTATCTGAGGGGTTGTGAATGGAATTGAACACTGTGCAATCATCAGCGAACGTCCCCATTTCTGACCTTATGATGGAGGAAAGGTCATTGATGAAGCAGCTGAAGATGGTTGGACCTAGGACACTGCCCTGAGGAACTCCTGCAGCGATGTCCTGGGACTGAGATGATTGGCCTCCAATAGCCACTACCATTGTGCTAGGTATGACTCTAGCCACTGGAGAGTTTTCTCCCTGATTCCCATTGACTTCAATTTTACTTGGGCTCCTTGGTGTCACACTCGGTCAAATGCTGCCTTGATGTCAAGGGAGTCACTCTCACCTCACCTCTGGAATTCAGCTCTTTTGTCCATGTTTGGACCAAGGCTGTAATGAGATCTGGAGCCAAGTGGTCCTGGCGGAACCCAAACTGAGCATTGGTGAGCAGGTTATTGGTGAGAAAGTGCTGCTTGATAGCACTGTCGACGACACCTTCCATCACTTTGCTGATGATTGAGAGTAGGCTGATGGGGCAGTAATTGGCCAGATTGGATTTGTCCTGCTTTTTGTGGACAGGACACACCTGGGCAATTTTCCACATTGTCAGGTAGATGCCAGTGTTGTAGCTGTACTGGAACAGTTTGGCTAGAGACGCGGCTAGTTCTGGAGCACAAGTCTTCAGCACTACAGTCGGGGCCCATAGCCTTTGCTGTATTCAGTGCACTCAGTCATTTTTTGATATCACGTGGAGTGAATCAAATTGGCTGAAGACTGGCTTCAGTGACGGTGGAGATGGATCATCCACTTGGCACTTCTGGCTGAAGACGGTTGCAAACACTTCAGCTTTGTCTTTTGCACTCACGTGCTGGACTCTGCCATCATCGAGGATGGGGATGTTTACAGACCCTCCTCTTCCCGTTAGTTGTTTGATTGTCCACCACCATTCACGACTGGATGTGGCACGACTGCAGATCTTTGATCTGATCCGTTGATTGTGGAATCGCTTAGCTCTGTCTATAGCATGTTGCTTCCGCTGTTTAGCATGCATGTAGTCCTGAGTTGTAGCTTCACCAGGTTGGCACCTTATTTTTAGGTATGCCTGGTGCTGCTCCTGGCATGCTCTTCTACACTCCTCATTGATCCAGGGTTGATCCCCTGGCTTGTTGGTAATGGTAGAGTGAGGAATATGCCGGGCCATGGGGTTACAGATTGTGCTGGAATACAATTCTGCTGCTGCTGATGGCCCACAGCTATGTCAGGCTGTTGCTTGACTAGTCTGTGGGACAGCTCTCCCAATTTTGGCACAATTCCCCAGATGTTCGTTAGGAGGACTTTGCAGTGTCGACTGGGCTTGGTTTACCTTTGTCGTGTCCAGTAGTCCGTCCAGTTTTATTCTTATTATGACTTTTTTAAAGCAAGATTTTACAACTCAGTGGCTTGCTAGGCCATTTCAGAGGGCAATTAAGAATCAACCACATTGCTGTGGGTCTGGAGTCACATATAAGCCAGACCGGGTAAGGACAGCAGGTTTCCTTCCCCAAAGGGCATTCGTGAACCTGATAGGTTTTTACGACAATCCGGTAGTTTCATGGCCACCATTACTGATATTAGTTTTTTTAATTCCAGATTTTATTTAATTGATTAAATTTAAATTTCCCCCAGCTGCCGTAGCAGGATTTGAATTCCTGACTCTGGATTATTAGTCCAGGCCTCTGGATTACTAGGCCAGTAACATAACCACTATGCTACCTTACCCCTTGAGCACATGTCTTTAGCACTGCAGCCTGGATTTGTCGGGGCCCATAGCCTTTGTTGTATCCAATGCACTCGGCCGTTTTTTGATATCATATGGAGTGAATCGAATTGGCTGAAGACTGACTTCTGTGATGGTGGGGATATCGGGAGGAGGCCAAGATGGATCATCCACTCGGCACTTCTGGCTGAAGATGTTGCAAAAGCTTCAGCCTTGTCTTTCGCACGCATGTGCTGGACTCTGCCATCATTGAGGATGAGGATGTTTACAGAGCCTCCTCCTCCCGTTAGTTGTTTAATTGTCCACCACCATTCACGACTGGATGTGGCAGGACTGCAGAGTTTTGATCTGATCCGTTGGTTGTGCAATCGCTTAGCTCTGTCTGTAGCATGTTGCTTCTGCTGTTTAGGATGCATGTCGTCCTGAGTTGTAGCTTCACCAGGTTGGCACCTCATTTTTAGGTACGCCTGGCATGCTTTTCTACATTCCTCATTTAGAATCATAGAATCATAGAAGTTTACAACATGGAAACAGGCCCTTCGGCCCAACATGTCCGTGTCACCCAGTTTATACCACTAAGCTAGTCCCAGTTGCCTGCACTTGGCCCATATCCCTCTATACCCATCTTACCCATGTAACTGTCCAAATGCTTTTTAAAAGACAAAATTGTACCCGCCTCTACTACTGCCTCTGGCAGCTCGTTCCAGACACTCACCACCCTTTGAGTGAAAAAATTGCCCCTCTGGACCCTTTTGTATCTCTCCCCTCTCACCTTAAATCTATGCCCCCTCGTTATTGACTCCCCTACCTTTAGGAAAAGGTTTTGACTATCTACCTTATCTATGCCCCTCATTATTTTATAGACTTCTATAAGATCACCCCTAAACCTCCTACTCTCCAGGGAAAAAAGTCTCAGTCTGTCCAACCTCTCCCTATAAGTCAAACCATCAAGTCCCGGTAGCATCCTAGTAAATCTTTTCTGCACTCTTTCTAGTTTAATAATATCCTTTCTATAATAGGGTGACCAGAACTGTACACAGTATTCCAAGTGTGGCCTTACTAATGTCTTGTACAACTTCAACAAGACATCCCAACTCCTGTATTCAATGTTCTGACCAATGAAACCAAGCATGCTGAATGCCTTCTTCACCACCCTATCCACCTGTGACTCCACTTTCAAGGAACTATGAACCTGTACTCCTGGATCTCTTTGTTCTATAACTCTCCCCAACGCCCTACCATTAACG
This sequence comes from Heptranchias perlo, assembly GCF_035084215.1. Lineage (NCBI taxonomy): Eukaryota > Metazoa > Chordata > Chondrichthyes > Hexanchiformes > Hexanchidae > Heptranchias > Heptranchias perlo. The sequence continues at coordinate 18,571,421 of NC_090331.1, read as the reverse complement.
GAGTAGGTCCTGGCCCGATTCAATCTACCAAAATGCATCACCTCACATTTATCTAAATTAAACTCCATCTGCCATTCATCGGCCCACTGGCCCAGTTTATCAAGATCCCGTTGCAATCCTAGATAACCTTCTTCACTGTCCACAATGCCACCAATCTTGGTGTCATCTGCAAACTTACTAACCATGCCTCCTAAATTCTCATCCAAATCATTAATATAAATAACAAATAACAGCGGACCCAGCACCGATCCCTGAGGCACACTGCTGGTCACAGGCCTCCAATTTGAAAAACAACCCTCTACAACCACCCTCTGTCTTCTGTCGTCAATCCAATTTTGTATCCAATTGGCTACCTCACCTTGGATCCCGTGAGATCTAACTTTATGTAACAACCTACCATGCGGTACCTTGTCAAAGGCTTTGCTAAAGTCCATGTAGACCACGTCTACTGCACAGCCCTCATCTATCTTCTTGGTTACCCCTTCAAAAAACTCAATCAAATTTGTGAGACATGATTTTCCTCTCACAAAACCATGCTGACTGTTCCTAATCAGTCCCTGCCTCTCCAAATGCCTGTAGATCCTGTCTCTCAGAATACCCTCTAACAACTTACCCACTACAGATGTCAGGCTCACCGGTCTGTAGTTCCCAGGCTTTTCCCTGCCGCCCTTCTTAAACAAGGGCACAACATTTGCTACCCTCCAATCTTCAAGCACCTCACCTGTAGCTGTCGATGATTCAAATATCTCTGCTAGAGGACCCGCAATTTCCTCCCTAACCTCCCATAACGTCCTGGGATACATTTCATCAGGTCCCGGAGATTTATCTACCTTGATGCGCGTTAAGACTTCCAGCACCTCCCACTCTGTAATATGTACACTCCTCAAGACATCATCATTTATTTCCCCAAGTTCCCTAACATCCATGCCTTTCTCAACCGTAAATACCGATGTGAAATATTCATTTAGGATCTCACCCATCTCTTGTGGTTCCGCACATAGATGACCTTGTTGATCCTTAAGAGGCCCTACTCTCTCCCTAGTTACTCTTTTGCCCTTTATGTATTTGTAGAAGCTCTTTGGATTCACCTTTGCCTTATCTGCCAAAGCAATCTCATGTCCCCTTTTTGCCCTGGTAGGGTAAACATAGAGAATATGTTTCCATTTGTGAGAGAGTCCAGAACTAGAGGTCATCAATATAAAATAGTCACTAATAAATCCAATAGGGAATTCAGGAGAAACTTCTTTACCCAAAGATTGGTAAGAATGTGGAATGAGCTACCACATGAAAAGATGGTATATTTATGTTTGCCTCAACTCATATTGTTGCTAATAGTATTGATGCATTTAAGGGGAAGCTAGTTAAGCACATGAGGAAGAAAGGAATAGAAGGGTATGCTGATAGGGTTAGATGTAGCAAGGGAGAAGGCTGATGGGAAGCATAAATGCCAGCATAGACCAGTTGGGCCGAATGGCCTGTTTCTGTGCTGTAGTTTCTATGTAAATCAATCTAGACAGGACAGCCTTCTGCCACTATGCTACAAAATACATAAATGTCTATGCAAGATTCATTAGATGATTTTTAAAAAATCTTGCTAATTTCATTCTGTTTCTTCCTCGTCTCTCCTGAAGCTGTTGAATCCTTGATGGTTCCAAGAGTGCCAGTTATCCTCTGGACCTGGCCCAACTGGTTATTATTTATGTGTGAGCAGGCTATTATCCAAACCTGAACCTGATGGTCAGACATGCACATTTACACCAGGGGTTACTAGATGGCAATCAGAAGTCAGTTCTTTCCTCTTCACCCCAGGTGAATTGTAGCAGTTCGCTATGCCCTCGCTGGGATCAACTAATTCAGTAGAAACCAGAAATTGTAACCTGGCACCTTCCTATTGTATATGACTCAGCTACCTACTCAACAAACTCCCTGAACTATCACGGTTCCCAATCCAGCAGATGGTTGAATGGCAATGTCTGCTTCTCTGCTGAATGCAAATCCATCACTGGAGCCATTTGGCAAATAAATAAAATAGGCAACAGGGGCTTATAGCGTTCATCACCATTCAAGCTCTTCAATGCCGGGAGCCAGTGGAATACTTTAATACCTGAGTGCTTCATGACCAAAATACTTTGCCAAGTTTTCTATATCTTGTTGGAGAGTCCCAGAGTTCAGTTAAATCTCCTAGACCCTGTGAAAAGTCTGAAATTTCCCACTTTAGTTCACCACTCCCTGTAACAAACAAAAGAAAATTTATGTCCATACAGTGTGTGGACTTCCAAATCGGTGACATTAATCTGAATTGTGTACAACAACACTCTGGCGTAGCGTTCGAACGGGTGTAAATCATTTACGCCTGAATTTCCTCAATCATTTGCACTCAAAGTCGCCATTACGCCGTTCTTATGCTGCAGTTTGTGTGTAAGTTTCCAGCAAATCTGCCCCAGAGTGTTAGGAGTAGGTCTTTCAGAAGATAATCAGTATTAATATATAATCAATAGCCCCTAATTTTATAGTCACTCCTCAGCAATGAATAATGAAGTTGTACAATTGCTTACTTATAAATGCACCAATCTATGATATCCACATTAGGGTGTTTCAGTTTCATATTGTTGCTGACATAAACATACTATCTTTTCATTCAGACAAGAAGGAAATTATCCCAACTCTGCACATTGTGTTTAATGTTAAATCTCCATGTTAATAAATAACATGATCTTACAAATCATTCCACTTTGAGAAATCTGCTTTGGCAAATATGTGGGGTTTAAATGTAAATCTCAGAGTTAATATGTAATGCAATAATCCTGTGCTATAAGTCACTCCATTCTGAAAATCGCTACTTACAACAAACATATCTAACATGTATACATATGATTTTGTTGTTTTCATAGAATCATAGAAAGTTACGACACAAAAGGAGGCCATTTGGCCCATCCTGTCCGTGCCGGCTGGAAAAGAGCTATCCAGCTTAATCCCACTTTCCAGCACTTTTCGACAGGAAAGTTTGTTTTAAAAGTCATTATACATGACTGTCATGTGTTATTATTCTTAATGTCGGCAGTCAATCAATGCTCTATGTTTTGTAATCAAATATTCATTCCATTCACTTCAATGTGGTTAACTCAATTCTCTTTTGTAATCCCCACATTACTATAAAAAAATGTAAATCAGATCAGTTTAAAGCTTTTTGTAATGTAAACGTTTATTGAAATGCCATCCTCTTGATTTTTAAACATTTTCCCCAATAATTTTATGTCTCATGCTGGGAACTGCTTCACTCAGTGGGGTCATTGGATAGTGGTCAGGACCAGGCTGATCTTTTTCCTCCTCCCCAGCCTGGGGCACTGAGACCTATAGTAGCACCTCAATTGATGCCTCAGTTCAGATCAGCTAACTCAGCCCAGACCAGGAGTTGAGCATGCAATCTCCAGGGTATTAGATTTCTAAAGAGCTTAAACCTTTTTTTTAAATAAAAACGCATAGCAGTTCGATCAATATCTGAAAGAAGACAACAGCTTAATGTTTCATGTGTAATCTTCCCTTTAAACTAGTAAGTGTCTTTTACAGGTCTGTTAAAGACCAGCAGAACCATTTTTAAAATTTCAGTTTTCCATCAATTGCCTTTTTGAAAATCTCAAACTTTATTGAAATGTGCGCTTTGTTATCAAACACTGGATTCATTCAAGAAAGAAAAAGATGTAATCCCAAACCAAGCTATCTTTGTTATTTTCTTCTGTTTCTTGGATGTTTGTTGGTAGCTTTTGACACACAATTTAGCCTACTTGGTGTGCCTGCTGTAACCATGAAAAATGACACACCAATACATTTTATCTTCTGCTTGTATCACTTCAGTGTGCCTTAATCTCCTGCATTAATTAGGACGTACAATGCACTGCCGTGATCAGTGGGAAATGTTTAAAGAAACATTTAACGAGATACAGAACTGGTTTATACCCCTGAGGGGCAAGAACTCTACTTGCCAAAAAAAACAGCCATGGACAACTAAACAGGTAAGGGACAGTATAAGACATAAGGAAAGGGCATACAAAAAGGCAAAAAATGGCACAGATCCTGGCGAATGGGAAAGATACAAAGATCAACAAAGGGTCACAAAACAGACAGTAAGAGCTACAAAAAGAGAGTATGAAAAGAAACTTGCAAGGGATATCAAAACCAATATGAAGAACTTTTATAGTTATATTAGGAAAAAGAGGGTGGTCAGGAGCAGTGTTGGCCCCTTAAAAACTGAAAGTGGGGATATTGTCATTGACAATGGGGAAATGGCGGACATGTTGAATAATTACTTTGCGTCATTATTTACAGTAGAAAAAGAGGATAGCATGCCGGAAATCCCAAGAAAACTAATATTGAATCGGGGACAGGGACTCAATAAAATTAACATAAGTAAAGCAACAGTAATGAAGAAAATAATAGCACTAAAGAGTGACAAATTCCCAGGACCAGATGGTTTCCATCCTAAGGTTTTAAAGGAAGTAGGTGAGCACATTGCAGATGCCCTAAGTATAATCTTTCAAAGTTCTCTAGATTCAGTAACTGTCCCTCTAGATTGGTAAATTGCACATGTCACTCCGCTTTTTAAGAAAGGAGGGAGAGGGAAACAGGGGAATTATAGACCAGTTAGCCTAACATCTGTTGTGGGGAAATTGCTGGAATCTATAATTAAGGATAGGGTGACCGAACACCTCGAGAATTTTCAGTTAATCAGGGAGAGCCAGCATGGATTTGTGAAAGGTAGGTCGTGCCTGACAAATCTGATTGAATTTTTTGAAGAGGTGACTAAAGTAGTGGGCAGGGGAATGTCAATGGATGTTATTTATATGGACTTCTAGAAGGCATTTGATAAGGTCCCACATAAGAGACTGTTAGCTAAGATTGAAGCCCATGGAATCGAGGGAAAAGTACGGACTTGGTTAGGAAATTGGCTGAGCGAAAGGCGACAGAGAGTAGGGATAATGGGTAAGTACTCACATTAGCAGGATGTGATTAGTGGAGTCCTGCAGGGATCTGTCTTGGGGCCTCAGTTATTCACAATATTTATTAACGACTTAGATGAAGGCAAAGAAAGTCTCATATCTATGTTTGCCGATGACACAAAGATTGGTGGCATTGGAAGGAGTGTAGATGAAAACATAAAATTACAAAGCGATATTGATAGATTAGGTGAATGGGCAAAACTGGCAAATATAATTCAATGGAGACAAATGTGAGGTCATCCACTTTGGATCAAAAAAGGATAGAACAGGGTACTTTCTGAATGGTAAAAAGTTAAAAACAGTGGATGTCCAAAGGGATTTAAGGGTTCAGGTACATAGATCATTGAAGTGTCATGAACAGGTGCAGAAAATAATCAAGAAGGCTAATGGAATGCTGGCCTTTATATCTTGAGGACTAGAGTACAAGGGGGCAGAAGTTATGCTGCAGATATACAAAACCCTGGTTAGACCGCACCTGGAGTACTGTGAGCAGTTCTGGACACCGCACCTTCGGAAGGACATATTGGCCTTGGAGGGAGTGCAGCGTAGGTTTACTAGAATGATACCCGGACTTCAAGGATTAAGTTAGGAGGAGAGATTACACAAATTGGGGTTGGATTCTCTGGAGTTTCGAAGGTTATGGGGTGATCTGATCGAAGTTTATAAGATATTAAAGGGAACAGATAGGGTGGATAGAGAGAAACTATTTCCACTGGTTGGGGATTCTAGGAGTAGGGGGCACAGTCTAAAAATTAGAGCCAGACCTTTCAGGAGCGAGATTAGAAAACATTTCTACACACAAAGGGTGGTAGAAGTTTGGAACTCTCTTCCGCAAACGGCAATTGATACTAGCTCAATTGTTAAATTTAAATGTGAGATAGATAGCTCTTTGGCAACCAAAGGTATTAAGGGATATGGGCCAAAGGCAGGTATATGGAGCTAGATCACAGATCAGCCATGATCTTATCAAATGGCGGAGCAGGCACGAGGGGCTGAATGGCCTACTCCTGTTCCTATGCACTGCCTTTTGTGGACTACTTTGACAGCCTAGTGGAAGTCATGTGTGTTATTTGGCCAAAGAGATAATTTATATCGTTGCATCTTATCTATGTTAATTTCTACTCCCTCTTATATCTTGTGCTGTATTATCTGTACGATCCTGACGTACATGCTACCTTAGAACATAAAGTGTGCACTCACATATTTGTAGATATAGGTACCCAGTCATATGTATTAGAAGACTGTTAATTTCAGAATTCACTAACCTCGGTTTGAAGGTACCAGAACATGACACACAAAGAAACCTACAACTGCTGCTTAACTTTTAACAATATGTATTATACTTCATTTCCTAAGTTTGCTGTAGGTTTCCATAAACCCTTATGGTCATTCCTCAAGGTCCTTTTTCATCGTCTTATTGCAATTGCATTCTGTCCTCCCCAGAGACACAAAGCATTTCTCTTCCAGTTGAACTGTGCCGATTTTATTGACTGTTTTTGGTGTCCTTTTCAGTACATGCACTTTGTTTTAATAATTGTGCAGAAAACAAATCTGATTTTGCAGAACTCATCTAAATCTGCAACTGATTAGTTCAGGCCAGTAGAATATCTGTCATTCACACTATGTCAGAGGATATACTGTTTTCTAATGTCAGGAGTGTTATACTATGTAATGCAAAATATATTATCATATAATGAGGGGATGGGGGCGGTTATGTCTTGATCGGTGTAAAGAGCCTGCTTTGAGGACAGCTGTGTGCTGTTAATGTGGATCTGTGTTTAATCTAGCCTGACCTTTTAAAGGCACAAATTAATCCAAATAGGCACATCCTGTGGTCAAGTGGCAGCTAATTGCTAATGCTGAGGGAAGCTTGTCTCTAGATTAGCAGTTGCTCAAAATACCCTGCTTCCACCCCATTGGGAGGAGAAACCAGATTATAAAGGTCAGCAGGAACCACTGGAAATTTTTCTAACATTATCCACTGTAACTTGTTTCTATTATGAAGATGATATTGGAGCCAATCAAGTGCAATTATGAGATAGACTTTGCACGTTTGACACTTTTAGATGTCACACTTCCTGGTGTGACATGCACTCAATACAAAACTTTTATATAACAGGACCATAGGCAAAATGTAAGTTGCTAATGATGCCTGCTGCCAGTTTTAATTACACTTGTGACTTCTCCAACATATATGCAGTTTTCAGATATATAATAACTTTGGATTATACATCCCGGTCTGTGACTTCCAATTACAGAATCTCCTTTAAGGGCAATGCCCTTCAACTGCATGGATAAAGTTAGAAATGAACACTTTCTGATATAACATTCTGTGACAGAACTTGCTTTTGTGACATATAGACTTAAAATGATTTATTTTTTTGTTTTAAATTCCAAATGGTTCTTTCAATAGCCGATTAACCAGGTTGATGCATTTCACAATTTATTTAGCAAGAGAATCTGAATTAGATCGCATGAGCTGTGCCTATAAATGATAATGCCTCCTAGTGTGATAGGGCTGTTTAGACATCTCTCTAAAGTAGTTCACAATTCTGCCTACTCTTCATCTCAGTCTTCTATTTTTTACATTAAATTTAATTTATTCTGGGGATGTGGGCATTGCTGGCATAGCCGGCATTTATTGCCCATCCCTAGTTGCCCTGAGATAGTGGTGGTGGGCGTTCATGAACTTCTGCAGTTGCGTTTTTGATAAAACTGAGTGGCTTGCTAGGCAACATCAGAGGGCAGTTAAGAATCACAGAAACATAGGAACAGGAGTAGGCCATTCAGCCCCTCCAGCATGTTCTGCTATTGAATTAGATCACGGCTAATCCACACCTCAACTGCATTTACCTGCATTTGTTCCATATCTCTTGATACCCTTACCCAACAAAAATCTATCGATCTCAGTCTTGAAAATTTTGATTGACCCCCAGCATCCACAGCCTTTTGGGGGAACGAGTTCCAGATTTCCACTACCTTTTGTGTGAAGAATGCTTCCTGATTTCACTCCTAAATGGCCTAGCTCTAATTTTAAGATTGTGCCCTCTGGCTCTAGATTTCCCCCACCAGAGGATTGTCGGATGACCACCACTGGCTTCATGCCTTTAACTGTGCTATAAGATGCCGAGGCACTTCGGGAGAGAGAATGAAACAGGAATATGATCAATCTAGAGGAAAGTAGATTGTTTTTGGGTGGGGGGAGGAGAGAAAAACAAAAATAATAATATGACCAGTTGGGCCTAAGTCTGTAGGAGGGTGACAAACTTATTTGCTTTTTAATGTGAACCCTGAAATGTCAATTCCTTCCTGTTTTAATCCTTTTTGCCGAGTCAGGGGCATTTGCTCCCTGACTGTCCAGGATATATTTTTATTCATTCTGTCAGTGGAGTAGAATTGGTCTCTGGTGGTATAATAGAGCATGTGATGTGTCCCTGTTAGCTGCTCCTCTAGAGATGCAGGATATTCATGAAATGATTTGTATTATTGGGATTACCTTTTGGCTTTGAGATTGCCTTATCTTAGACCTCAAAAGTTGAAGCAAAAATTGTCAGAAATTTGAGCACTATGCAGAGTGCGCTACAAAGATCCGGCAGATTTTCTAAAAGCTGCAAGATGCCACAACAGTTGAAGTATCTGCATCTTTGTTTCAAATTCCAAATGGTTCTTTCAATAGCCAATTAACCAGGATGATACGTGTCACAATTTATTTAGCAAGGGAATTAGAACTAGATCTCATGAACTGTGCCTGCAAATGACAATGCCTCCTAGCCACAAGATCACAAGATACATTATTGTGTCCTTGAACATGTCATAGCCTTCTAGCTCCATGTACATCTCTCCTGCATCTCCCTGTTTGAATCCCTCCATTTCAGCCACTGTCCCTGCCACAGCATCAAAATGACTCTAAACAAAGTCATGAATGACATTCTCTGTGACTGTGACCATGGTGCATTATCCCTCCTCATCCTCCTAAACCACCGTGCAACCTTTGACATGGTCAATCACACCATCCTCCAACACCTCTCCTCTGCTGTCCAGCCCTATAGGGCTGCCCTCACTTGGTTCCACATTAACTATTCATTGTAGCCAAAGCAATGGTTTCTTTTCTGACCCTCACATCATCACTTCTGGCATTCCCCCAAGGATTCATCCTTGGTCCCCTCCTCTTCCTCATCTACATGTTGCTCTTTGGTGATATCATCTGCAGATACGAGGTCAGTGATAACATGCCTCTTTGCTGCCATGCTGCTTGTCCAACATCCAGATTTGCATGAGCCACAATTTCCTCCAGCTAAACATTGGGAAGACTGAAGACATCGTCTTTGGCCCCCGTCACAAACGCTGGCCCCTTGCCCCCATCCCACCCCGCTCTCCAGCATGAAAAAACCGTTCATAACCTTGGTGTACTGTTCGAGCCTGAGCTGAATTTTCGACCCCATATCCTTTCCACCATAAAGACCACCTTCATAACATTGTCCACCTCCACCCCTACCTGAAACCATCCACTGCTGAAACCCTCATCCATGCCTATGTCACCTCCAGACTTGATGGTTCTAATGCTTTCATTGCAAGGCTACTATCCTCCATCCACCTAATTTCAAGCCCATCCAAAACTCTGTTGCTCGTATCCTTTCCTGCACTAAGTTCTGCTTGCCCACCACCCCCTCCCCTTTCACTAACCTACATTTGGCTCCCAGTCCCCCAACGCCTCATTTAAAATTCTCAACCTTGACTTTAACTCCTTCCATGACCTCACCCCTTCTTTCTCTCTAAAACCTTCTCCAGATGTAAAAATCACCCTGCATTCTATTTCTCTGACTCTGGTCTCATGTTCAGTCCCTCCTCCCTTCACTTTACCATTGTTAGCTGTTCCTTCAGTCATCTGGAATTTCCTCCCTAAACCCCTCATCATCTCCAACTCCCTCTCCTCCTTTAAGACCCTCCTTTAAAGTACACCTGTTTGACCAAGCTTTTAATCACCCTTCCTAATATCTCTTTCTTTGGCTCAATGTCTGTTTTTCACACACCTTTGTGATGCACCTTGGGATGGTTTTTTTCTACATTAGAGGTGCTATATAATTGTAGTGGAAATCTGGCATGGTTATTTATAAATTCTATGACTCATTATCCTGCTAGATTTTCACACATCTCAAAGATTTATGCTAGAGGACAATTAGTTAAGAGTCAGTGTTATGACACACTCCCAGGTAACTGGAATGACAACATTTTGTCAACATTCACTACCTGCATAATTCATGTAATCCAAAAAGCTTCTATAGGGATTGAACGTCATACCTCACCAGTTCAAACAGGAATAGAATGCTTCTTGCTAGATTGAGAAGGAAGAATTAGTAGGGCTAATTTCCTGCACCACCTCCCCTTTGCCCTGGTGCTTCACAGGAGCAGTGTAGTGCACCCCAAGTTCACTGCTCCTGTCCAGGTTCAGGAGTGCCTCTATTTGGTTTTGATCTTCCAGAATTCCCTAGATTCTAGAACAGCCCCTGTGGATTGGAAGGAGGCAAATGTAATCCTGCTATTCAAGAAAGGAGGGAGAGAGAGAAAACAGGGAACTATAGGCCAGTTAGCCTGACATCAGTAGTAGGGAAAATGCTAGAATCTATTGTTAAAGACACAGAAACAAGGCACTTGGAAAATCATAATATGATTAGCCAGAGTCAACATGGTTTTATGAAAGGGAAATCGTGTTTGACAAATTTATTAGAGTTTTTTGAGGGTGTAACTAGCTGGTAGATAAAGGGGAACCAATGGATGTAATATATTTGGATTTTCAAAAGGCATTCGATAAGGTGCCACACAAGAGGTTGTTGCACAAGATTAGGGCTCATGGGATTGGGGATAATATATTAGCATGGATTGAGGATTGGTTAACGGACAGAAAACGGAGAGTAGGAATAAATGGGTCATTTTCGGGTTGGCAGGCTGTAACTAGTAGGGTACCGCAAGGATCAGTGCTTGGGCCTCAACTGTTTACAAACTATTATTAATGAATTCGATGAAGGGACCGAGTGTAATGTATCCAAGTTTACTGATGATATAAAGCTAGGTGGGAAAGTAAGCTCTGAGGAGGACGCAAAGAGGCTGCAAAGGGATATAGACAGGTTAAGAGAGTGGCGAGAAGGTGGCAGATGGAGTATAATGTGGGGAAATGTGAAATTATCCACTTTGGTAGGAAGAAAGAAAAGCATAATATTTTTTAAAAGGTGAGAGACTGAGAAATGTTAGTGTTCAGAGGGATTTGGGTGTCCTTGTACACGAATCACAAAGTTAACATGCGGGTACAGCAAGCAATTAGGAAGGCAAATGGTATGTTGGCCTTTATTGCAAGGGCATTGAAGTATAAGAGCAAGGAGGTCTTGCTGCAATTCTATGGGGCTCTGGTGTGACCACACCTGGAGTACTGTGTACAGTTTTGGTCTCCTTACCTGAAGAAGGGTATACTTGCCTTAGAGGGGGTGCAATGAAGGTTCACTAGATTGATTCCTGGGATGAGAGAGTTGTTCTATGAGAAGAGATTGTGCAGTATGGGCCTATATTCTCTGGAGTTAAGAAGAATGAGAGGTGGTCTAATTGAAACTTATAAAATTCTTGACAGGGTAGATGCTGAGAGATTGTTTCCCCAGGCTGGAGAGTCATAGTCTTGAGATAAGGGGTCGGCCATTTAGAACCGTGATAAGAAAACATTTCTTCACTTAGAGAGTTGTGAATCTTTGGAATCCTCTACCCCAGAGAGCTGTGGATACTCAGTCATTGAGTATATTCAAGACTGAGATCGATAGGTTTTTGGCACTAAGGGAAACAAGGGATATGGGGATAGGGTGGGAAATTGGAGTTGAGGTAGAAGATCAGCCATGATCTTATTGAATGGCTGAGCAGGCTCGAGAGGCCATATGGCCTACTCCTGCTCCTATCTGTTATGTTCTTATTTCTCATCCCAGGCCATTAACGTGTCTCAAGGGCACCCCTGACACAGGCCCGCCCCAGAGCTGACAGAAAGGACAGGAAATTTAAGCATAAATGCTGACCTCTAAGACCTATAGCTGCAGGTCAGGCCTTTAAGCTGCAGATCAGCCACCAGAAAGTCCCAATTACTTAAAAAAAAAAATTCAAAATACACTTTATTTCATAAAATTTAAGGATACACACAATTCAATGTAGATGTCACAATTACAGTTCAAAAACAATACAATACAGATGATACACAATACGATTCCATTATTAGCTGTGCAATACAAATGGCCTTACACGGTGGCCTTCCCCATAGAGCCTTTGCTTAGGCCACACTTTGCTTCATTGCGTCCCACAACACATACTCCTGGACCTTGGAGTGTGCCAGTCGGCAACACTTGGTCGTGGACAGCTCCTTCAGCTGGAAGACCAGCAGGTTTCAGGCGGACCAAAGAGCCTCCTTCACCGAGCCGATGGCCTTCCAGTCGCAGTTGATATCGATCTCAGTGTGCATCCCGGAGAACAGCCCGTAGAGCAGTGTCCTGTGTTACCGAGCTGTTGGGGATGAACCGGGACAGATACCAATGCATCTCTCGCCACACCTTCTGCGCGAAGGGGCAGTCCATCAGGAGGTGGACAACAGTCTCGTCCCCGCTGCAGCCTCGAGGGCAGCTCGCGGTGGCGCTGAGCTGCCGTGTGTGTAGGGAAGACCGCACTGGGAGGGCCCTTCTCACCACCATCCAAGCTACATCCTGATGCCTGTTGGTCAGTTCTGGCGATGAGGCGTTCTGCCAAATGGGTTTGACTGTCTGTTCGGGGAACTGCCCGATCGGATCCACCCTCTCCCTTCCCTGCAGGACCCCCAGAATGTTCCGTGCCAACCACTGTCTGATAGCCTTGTGGTCGAAAGGGTTCCTCTTCAGGAACTTCTCCAACTGGGACAGGTACAGGATGTTCTGCGTCTGCTCAGCCAGCGTGGCCAGACTCAGCCTTCTCAGTGCGGTGGACAGGTCGAAACTCAGCACGTAGTGACACTTGGTGTTTGAGTACTGGGGCTCCACACACATCCTGAGGCAGCCACACACAAAGGTGGTCACCAGGATCAGGGTGGCATTGGGGATGCCCTTCCCCCCTTTGCCTGGGGGCTTGTACGTGGTGTCCCTGCGGACGCGGGCCATCTTAGACCTCCAGACAAAGTGGAAGATGGCTCGGGTGACTGTGATGGCGAAGCGGTGGGAAATAGTTCCAGACCTGGGCCACATTGAGCAACACCATGAGCACCTCACATCTTATCACCAGGTTTCTGCCGGTCATGGAGAGGGTGTGCCCCCCACCTTCCACACATACCAAGCTTCTGTTTGGCCTTGATGACCTCCCAGTTCTTGGTGCAGGCCTGGGGCCCCCCCGAACCAGATCCCTAAGACCTTCAGATAGGTGGACCTGATGGTGAAGGGGACAAAGGATCGGGTCTCCCACCTGCCAAAGAACATGGCCTCACTTTTGCTGTGGTTCACTCTGGCCCCCGAGGCCAGCTCGAACTGGTCGCAGATGCCCATCGTCTGTGGACCGACAGCTGATTGGAGCAAAAGACGGTGACGTCGTCCATGTACAGGGAGGCTTTAACCTGAGAACCTCCGCTGCCTGGGATCGCTACCTGCATCCTTCCTGATGGACACGGCAAACGGCTCGATACAACATACGAACAAGACTGCAGAGAGAGGTCAGCCTTGCCTGACTCCAGATCTGATCGGAAAACACTCCGACTCCCGCCCGTTGACTCGGACTGTGATACACATGTCCACATAGAGCAGTTGGATCCACTCGCGGATTCCCTCCCCAAACCCCATTTTGGAGAGCATGTCCATCATGTACGTGTGGGATATTCTGTCGAAGGCCTTCTCCGGGTCCAAGCTGATGAGGCAGGTGTTCATCCCCCTGTCCTGCACGTGGGTGATCGTATCCTTGAGCAGCACAAGGCTATCAGATATCTTCCTGCCGGGTACAGTACAGGTCTGATCGGGGTGGATCACCAGCTCCAGCGCAGACTTAAGCCCGTTGGTGATGACCTTAGACAGAATTTTGTAGTCGACATTTAGCAAGGAAATGGGTGGCCAATTTCTGATTTCTTCTCTCTTCCCCCTTCCACTTGTAGATGATGCCTTGCCTCATGGACTCTGATATGTTGCCTGCCAGAAGCATATCCCCATACATTTCCAGCAGGTCCGGGCCTATCCAGTCCCACGGAGCTGAGTACAACTTAACCGGTAAGCCATCGCTTCTAAGACGTCCGTGATAGAGGACAGGAAGGACTGGGAGGCCGTGCTGTCTGTGGGCTTCGCGTCATATGGCCCGGCATAAAAGGACTTGCTGATCCTCAGTTTATTGGCCTGCGAAGACCTCACCGAGCCGTCTTCCTAATTCAGGCTGCTGATCACAGAGGTCTCTCCGTGCAACTTTTGGAAGAAGAAGCACGAGCACTTCTCGTCCTGCTCCACGGAGCGGACCCTGGACCGGAAGGTGATCTTTGAGGCCTCGGAGCATCGACCCCCATCAACTGCCGCTGGAGCAGATCCTGCCTGCTTTTCTGGAGCTGGGACAATTCTCTCTGTCTCTCTCTCTCACCTTCTGAACACCTTTGAGGATGAAGAACCTCTTGATGTTGGCCTTGATCGTCAAAGAGGGGTTTCACAGTCCTCCAACCTGTGTAAACCGTCCTTAGTTCCTCAGTGTTCTCCGGGGTCAACAGTCTCACATTCAGCTTCCATATCCCCCTGTCCGCCCTCTGGTCCTCCTGCAGTTGACAGTCAGGCAGTAGGTGGTAGTGGTCAGAGAAGAAAACCAGCTGGACATGGTGGATCTGACTTTGAGCGTTGGAGACACAAATAGGAAGTCTATCCTGGAGTGGACGGACCCCTCTGGCCTGGACCAGGTGTATATCCGCGGTGCTTCATCTGGTTGCTGAAGACGTCACGAGGCTTTGCGTCTTTTACTGCTTCTATCAGGAGTTTGGACGTGGTGTTCAGTATTCCGTCGGCCCTGCTGGATTGTCGAGCTGCATCGAAATTGCAGTTGAAGTCTCCGGTGAGAACAACCGGACTGGAGGTCACCGGCAGCATCGAGAGATGATGGAAGATCTCCAGCCGCTTGCTCTTGAGGGTCGGGGCGATCAGTCAGAGTGGGATGCTGTTACACAGAACGACTTTCCCAAGCAGGCAGACCCCCACCATCTCCTTAACCTCAGTGATGGTGAATTGGCCTCCTCACAGCGGACTCCCCAGGCCTGAAGAACGACTATCGTTGCCTCCTGACTAGATCAACTGCCCCTGGGTCCACATGTGTGACCACTGCCGCTGAGGTGCGAGATCCCGCACTCCTCCAAGAACAGCAGGTCCTCTTGACCCTCGACAGGTAGCTTAGGGGCACAGCACATCGTGTAGTTGATTTAATAATACGCCCGTTGATTGACGTGATTTATTAAGCCATTTTAAAAATACAAAAAGAACAGACATTAAGGTCATAGAGTCATAGAGTC
Source organism: Heptranchias perlo (assembly GCF_035084215.1). Taxonomy (NCBI): domain Eukaryota; kingdom Metazoa; phylum Chordata; class Chondrichthyes; order Hexanchiformes; family Hexanchidae; genus Heptranchias; species Heptranchias perlo. The sequence continues at coordinate 18,555,926 of NC_090331.1, read as the reverse complement.
ATAGAGTTATACAGCACGGATAGAGGCCCTTCGGCCCATCGTGTCTGCGCCGGCCATCAGCCCTGTCTACTCTAATCCCATATTCCAGCATTTGGTCCGTAGCCTTGTATGCTATGGCATTTCAAGTGCTCATCCAAATGCTTCTTGAATGTTGTGAGGGTTCCTGCCTCCACAACCCTTTCAGGCAGTGAGTTCCAGACTCCAACCACCCTCTGGGTGAAAAAGTTCTTTCTCAAATCCCCTCTAAACCTCCCGCCTTTTACCTTGAATCTATGTCCCCTTGTTATAGTACCCTCAATGAAGGGAAAAAGCTCCTTAGTATCCATCCTATCTGTGCCCCTCATAATTTTGTACACCTCAATCATGTCCCCCCTCAGCCTCCTCTGCTCCAAGGAAAACAAACCCAATCTTCCCAGTCTCTCTTCATAGCTGAAGCGCTCCAGCCCTGGTAACATCCTGGTGAATCTCCTCTGCACCCTCTCCAAAGCGATCACATCCTTCCTGTAGTGTGGCGACCAGAACTGCACACAGTACTCCAGCTGTGGCCTAACCAGTGTTTTATACAGCTCCATCATAACCTCCTTGCTCTTATATTCTATGCCTCGGCTAATAAAGGCAAGTATCCCATATGCCTTCTTTACCACCTTATCTACCTGTTCCGCCGCCTTCAGGGATCTGTGAACTTGCACACCAAGATCCCTCTGACCCTCTGTCTTGCCTAGGGTCCTCCCATTCATTGTGTATTCCCTTGCCTTGTTAGTCCCTCCAAAGTGCATCACCTCGCACTTTTCCGGGTTAAATTCCATTTGCCACTGTTCCGCCCATCTGACCAACCCGTCTATATTGTCCTGCAGACTGAGGCTATCCTCCTCGCTATTTACCACCCTACCAATTTTTGTATCATCAGCGAACTTACTGATCATACCTTTTACATTCATATCCAAGTCATTAATGTAGACCACAAACAGCAAGGGCCCCAGCACAGATCCCTGTGGTACCCCACTGGCCACAGGCTTCCAGTCACAAAAACAACCTTCGACCATCACCCTCTGCCTTCTGCCACTAAGCCAGTTTTGTATCCAAAGTGCCAAGGCACCCTGGATTCCATGGGCTCGTACCTTCTTGACCAGTCTCCTGTGGGGGACTTTATCGAAGGCCTTACTGAAATCCATGTATACCACATCCACTGCGTTACCCTCATCCACACGCCTAGTCACCCCCTCAAAAAATTCAATCAAATTAGTCAGACATGATCTTCCCTTGACAAAGCCATGTTGACTATCCCTGATTAATCCTTGCTTCTCCAAGTGGAGACTAATTTTGTCCTTCAGAATTTTTTCCAATAATTTTCCTACCACTGATGTTAGGCTCACTGGCCTGTAGTTCCCCGGTTTTTCCCTACTCCCCTTCTTGAATAATGGTATTACATTAGCGGTTCTCCAGTCCTCTGGCACATCCCCTGTGGCCAGAGAGGTTCTGAATATATGTGTCAGAGCCCCCGCAATCTCCTCCTTTGCCTCACACAGTAGCCTGGGATACATTTCGTCCGGGCCTGGGGATTTATCCATTTTTAGGCCTGCTAAAACCGCCAATACCTCCTCCCGCTCGATGTTAATATGTTCGAGTATATCACAGTCCCCCTGCCGTATTTCTATGTCTACATCGTCCTTCTCCATAGTGAAAACAGATGCAAAAAATTCATTTAGAACCCCTCCTACATCTGCCGGCTCCACACACAGATTGCCATTTTTGTCCCTACAATGACATCAGTCCGGGTTCTGCATCACCCTCCATTTCCATCCCTTGGTCCAGATTCTACATTTGCGTGGTGTATATTTTCTGCTGGATGGTCCATGGGCTGAGGTACGAGGCCTGTCCTCCTTTGGGGGAGCGTCTGCACTCGGGGGTCGTCGGCAGGGTCTTGTGGGGTGATGTGTCCCCAGGAGATCTACGACCAGGTCCGGCTCCTCGGTCCTCGCTGGTTGTTTGCTCTCGGTGTCACTTCTCTCGGTGTCCCAGAGCTGGATGTTACTGTTCTCGGGTTCCTGGAGCTGGAGCATGCTGTGTGTGTCTCTGGTCATTGTCGCGTTTTGCCACTTCCTTTGATGAAAGTGGGGTCTTCCCACTTTTCCCTGTTCATCAGCCGAGAAGTGGCCGCTGTTGTCCATTGGGGACTCTAAGCACCTCTTGCTGCTGGTCCCACCTTTGGTGTTAGTTCCTCTGATCCTACAGGTCTTCCTCTTTATCTTTTCCTGCGTGATTCATCCTTCTACCGCCCCTGGATCACCTTCCATTGCTCAGGGAGAGTCTCGGAGTTTGGCTAGTTTCCTCGACGTTCCCTTCCTGCTCTTTGTCCTCCTCCTGGTCCTTGGCTCTTTCACGGGGGTGGGGGGGGTGGGGAGGGGTCTGGCCTCCTTTGAGGCAGCCATAACTGCTGTTCTCTTCTCCTGCGTTGCCTCGCCTCTCGCTGCCTGCGGTTTGGGCGGGTTTTGTACAGATGTCCAGCCTCTCCACACCGGATGCAGCACTTGGCCTCCTGACAGTCCAGTGTCTGGTGACCCTCCTTCCTGCAGATCGCAGCCTTGCAGGAGGCTGCCTTGTGCCCGGGTTTGCCACAGGAGCAACACACTCTGGGCTGCCCCTAGTACACCACATACCCACGATTTGTCCCAATCGTGAAGCTTGACGAGGGTGGGGGGGAGGGGGCGGTGGGGCGGGGAGGGAGTGCGATGTTGCTCTTGTGCATCTTCTAGGAACTGTTCTAAGAGCTCCATTGACAGAAGACTAGAACAAGGAATGGTGCACAGCACAGTGGCATTTAAGAATGTTCTACTGAAATATAGAGTACAACTAAACTAAAGGCAAATTCCTAATTATCATAAGAGAATAATAGAATTTGTCTTAAGCAAAAATCTGTCATTGTGATAAGGCATTGATGGTTTTAAATCCCTCTCAAGGTTAAATCAACCGCTTTTTGTGCTCTAGCTTTATATCGTCCCATAACTTTGAAGATCCAATTTCTTTACGTTGCCTTTGCTTCACATATTTGTAGAGTTCTGATGGTTGTCATGTGTGATGACAAAATTATAGAAGAAACAGAATGTGTTACAGGTGGGCAATAACCAGCCATAGAACTATGGAAGATTACAGCACCGAAGGAGGCCATACAGTCCATCATGCCTGTGCAGGCTGTTCGTTAGAGTAATCCAACTGCCCCACTCTCTCCCCATAGCTCCGTATGTTTCTCTGTTTCAAGTATTTATCCAATTTTCCTGTAGAAAAATGCAATGGTCTCTGCCTCAATCACTCCCTGTGCTTCAACAATCCTCTGCATAAAGAAGTTTCTCCTAACCTCTCTCCTCACTCTCTTAGTCACAATTTTAAATTGATGACCTCTCATCTCTGACTCCTCAACCAGAGAAATAGCATTTCCCTATTCACTCTTTCAAAACTCGTCCTAATTTTAAACTTTAAATTAAAAATCTCTTAGCCTGCTCTGCTCCAGTGGAAATAGTCCCAGCATCTCAAATCTCTCCTCATAACTATAGTTTCCCATCCCTGGCACCATCCTGATGAATCTGTGCTGTACACTCTCTATGGTTTTAATCTCCTCTCTATAATCGGGTGCAAAAAACTGCACACAGTCCTCTAATTGTGGCCTAACCAGTGTCTTTTACAAATCTATCACTACTCTATGTCCCTATTTATAAAACCCAAAAGTTTGGTGGTCTTTTTATGGCTTTATCTACCTACACTCAGGAAATTATGTATTTGAATCCATATCATTATAAATGATTTAAGAAAATTGGCAAAAGAACCAGAGGGGAGATAAGGAGTATTTTTTTTATGCAGTGAGTTGTTATGATCTGGAATTCACTGCCTAAAAGGGTGTTGGAAGCAGCATCGACACTAACTTTCAAAAGGGAATTGGATAAATATTTGTAAAGTAAAAAATTGTAGGGCTATGGAGAAAGAGCAGGGAAGTGGAACGACTTGGCTAGCTCTTTCAAAGAGCCAGCACAGGCACAATGGGCCAAATGGCCTCCTTCTGTGCTGCATGGTTCTATTATTCTGTGAATCGCTTTAAATCAGCCTTGTATTCCAGAAATAATCACCTGTTTAAAAACTCAGAATTACTCATCTTTAGCAGGAACCTTGTTGTTTCTCAGATTACAATTTGCTTTCTTATAACATGATCTCAGGTTTCTATGGTACTGATTGCCCTTTTCTTCAATATCATTCCATTAAAAGGGTAGTTAATCCAACTACCCTATTAATTGTGGACGTAACCCAACCTTTGTTAAAATGCTCCAAGAGAGTACATTAAAAGTCTAGCACTTATAAATCCCAACCTTTATGCTTGATTTGAACTTTTTAGAAAATCTATCTGAGGTAATATAATGACTTTGATATGTTATTTAGCAGGGTGGAGGAATAGTTACAGTATTATTTTTACTTCCTTGGGTGCTGGAATGGTCCCAGCATAACTTTTCCTTCCTTTTGAAAATTTATCTTTTACAATAGTGGGGTAAATTTTCACTCGAGCTGCCGGTGTAAAGAGGGCCGGTAACAACCCAAAGATGACTTAAAGCTCCAGTTGCCGCCAACCCACAAAGGGGCCTTCAGCTGGGTGGCCAGAGCATCCGCCTGTTTCAAGCGGTAGACCCTTTTGATATGCAAATCTGGGTCCTACGACATACATGACCTCTCAGCTGCCCGATGTTGCGCCGGCCTGGAGCAGGTGCGCTGCACCGGGGTACTGATTGGCTCCCACAACTCACCTAGGGCATGGGAATGAGGCCCGGCCAATGCCAGGATCAGACACTCGATAGTTAAAATCTACCCCAATGTGTTTTGGGCACATTTCAAATTGACCACTTTAAGTGTTTTTTAACTTTAACCACAGCATAATAACTTATCAGGGCATCAAAGGTAATGGCAATTACTTTGTATACCATTTGGCAGGAATACAGAATACATGAATACGTCATTGCCAAACTTCTTGCTGTCACATTTTGCATGTAACTTTGAGATCTATGGTATAACTTGTGCACCATTTTTAAAACTGGGTTCTGATTTGTCAGGTTAAAGAACAGTATTAACCCTTTCCAATTTGAGTTCTTGAGGAATAGCCTTTCCTGTTGGCCACTGAATATCCTTTCAGTTTGCAAGATGACATAATTCTATAAATTCATCAAAACCGTCTTTCAGTGTGTTTCCAGAACAGAGTTACCAAATAGAACAAGAGAGTTACTTCCAAACTTCCCCCAAGGTTCCCCCCTGCCCTAGCCCTGAACACGCATATTTCTCTAGTTTCTCTCCTATCTCCCCCATGCCCTCTCTGAACTCATCTTGTCCATGAGGCCCACCTCCTGCTCTCTCGACAATATTCCCACTAAACTGCTGACCACCTAACTTCCCTTCCTGGCCCATATGCTAGCTGATATTGTTAACAATTCCTCTACTCTGGTACTGCCCCCTCCCTTTCAAATCAGCCGTCATCACGCCCCTCCTAAAAAAAAAACCACCCTTGGCCCCTCTGTCCTTACAAACTACCACCTAGCCTCCTTTTCCTCTCCAAAGTCTTTGAACATGTTGTCACCTCCCAAATCCATGCCCAACTTTCCTGTAACCACATGTTTGAATCCCTCCAATCAGGTTTCCGCCCCTGCCATAGAACTGAATTGGCCCTTATTAAAGTCACAAATGACATTGTATGTGACTGTGACCATGGTAAACTATCCCTCCTCTTCCTTCTTGACCTGTCTGCAGCCTTTGACACGGGTGATACACCATCCTCCTCCAATGCCTCTCCTCCGGTGGGTGGGACTGCTCCTCGCCTGGTTCCATTCTTATCTATCCAGTCATAGCCAGAAAATTTCCTGTAATGGCTTCTCTTCGCGCTCCTGCGCCATTACTTTTAGAGTATCCCCAGGATTTATCCTTGGCCCCCTTCTATTTCTCATCTACATGCTGCCCCTTGGCAACATCATCTGAAAACACGACGTCAGAATTCACATGTACGCTGATGATACCCAGCTCTATCTCACCACCACCTCTCTTGACACCTCCATTGCATCTGATTTGTCACACTGCTTGTCTGGTATCCGATGTTGGATGAGCAGAAATGACCTCCAAATAATATTGTCTATGGCCCCGGCCACAAACTCCGTTCCCTAGCCATCGATTCCATCCCTCTCCCTGGCAACTATCTGAGGCTGAACCAGACCGTTCGCAACCACAGCGTCCTATTTGTCCCTGAGCTGAGCTTCTGACCCCATATTCTCTCCATCACCAAGGCCGCCTACTTCCACCTCCGTAGTATCGTCCATCTCAACCCTGCCTCAGTCCACCTGCTGCTGAAACCTTCATCCATGCCTTTGTTACCTCTAGACTGGACTATTCCAATGATCTCCTGGCCGGCCTTCCACCTTCCACCCTCTGTAAATTTGAGCTCATCCAAAACTCTGCTGCCTGTATCCTAACTTGCATTACCCCTGTTCACCCATTACCCCTGTGTTCGCTGACCTACATTGGCTCCCGGTTCAGCAATGTCTTGAATTTAAAATTCTTATCCTTATGTTCAAATCCCTCCATGGCCTTGCCCCTCTCTACTAGATCTAGTATTGTGCAATGAGAAAGGGTTAATTAATAATCTTGTTGTCAAGAAGCCCTTAGGGAAGAGTGACCATAATATGATAGAATTCTTCATTAGGTTTGAAAGTGATGTAGTTCAATACGAAACAAGGGTCTTAAATCTAAACAAAGGAAACTACGAAGATATGAGGCACAAATTGGCTGTGGTTGACTGGGGGACTACATTAAAAGGTATGATGGTAAACAGGCAATGGCTAGCATTTAAAGAATTAATACATAATTTGCAACAAATATATATTCCTTTAAGGCACAAAAACCCAACAGGAAAAGTGGTCCAACCGTGGCTAACAAGAGAAATTAAAGATAGTATTAAATCAAAGAAAGAGGCATATAAAGTTGCCAGAAAAAGGAGTAAGCCTGAGGATTGGGAGCATTTTAGAATTCAGCAAAGGAGGACCAAGAAATAGAATATGAGAGTAAACCAGTGAGAAACATAAAAATGGACTGTAAAAGCTTCTATAGGTATGTAAAAAGGAAAAAGCTGGTGAAGGCAAATGTGGGTCCCTTACAGAGAAAATTTATAATGGGGAATAAGGAAATGGCAGAGAAATTAAACAAATACTTTGTGTCTGTCTTCACGGAAGAAGACACAAAAAACCTCACAGAAATACTAGAGAACCAAGGGTCTGGTGAGAATGAGGAACTGAAAGAAATTAGTATTAGTAAAAAAAATAGTACTAGAGAAATTAATGGGACTGAAAGTTGATAAATCCCAAGGACCTGATGATCTACATCCCAGGGTTTTGAAAGAGGTGGCTATAGAGATAGTGGGTGCATTGGTTGTCATCTTCCAAAATTCTATAGATTCTGGAATGATTCCTGCAGATTGGAGGGTGGCAAATGTAACCACATTATTTAAGAAAGGAGTGAGAGAGAAAACAGGAAACTACAGACATGCTAGCCTGACATCAGTAGTAGGGAAAATGCTAGAATTTATTATAAAGGATGTGATAACAGGACACTTAGAAAATAATAATAGGATCTGGCAGAGTCAAAATGGATTTATGAAAGGGAAATCATGTTTGACAAACCTATTGGAGTTCTTTGAGGGTGTAACTAGTAGAATAGATAAGGGCAACCAGTGGATGTGGTGTATTTGGATTTTCAGAAGGCTTTCAATAAGGTCCCACACAGGAGGTTGGTGAACAAAGTTAGAGCACATGGAATTGGGGGTAATATACTGGCATGGATTGAGAATTGGTTAACAGACAGAAAACAGAGAGTAGGGGGGTGATTTTAAATCCCAAGAATGGGTAGGTTGGGGGTGGGTGGGAGTTGAAAATAGTTGTTTTCTGGTTCGTGCCTGCAAAATTTTCGGACTTTGCATTCCCAGTGGGAAGCCTGTACTTTTATGCGCCGATGTTAAACCCGGAAATAAAGCCGGGTTGCGGTCGCGACCCAAAAAACAACTATTTTCAACTCCCACCCGTCCGCAACCCACCTGTTCTTGGGGTTTAAAATCAGCCCCTAGGAATAAACAGGTCTTTTTCAGGTTGGCAGACTGTGACTAGTGGGGTACCGCAGGGATTGGTGCTTGGGCCCCAGCTATTCACAATCTATATCAATGATTTGGATGAGGGGACCAAATGTAATATTTCAAAGTTTGCTGATGACACAAAACTAGGTGGGAATGTGAGTTGTGAGGCTTCAAGGGGATAGAGACAGGCTAAGTGAGTGGGCAAGAACATGGCAGATGGAATATAATGTGGAAAAATGTGAAGTTATCCACTTTGGTAGGAAAAACAGAAATGCAGAGTATTTTTTAAATGGTGAGAGATTGGGAAATGTTGATGTTCAAAGGGACTTGGGTGTTCTTGCACATGAGTCACTGAAAGCTAACATGCAGGTGCAGCAAGCAATTAGGAAGGCAAATGGTATGTTGGCCTTTAATTCAAGAGGATTTGAGTACAGGAGTAAAGATGTCTTACTGCAATTATATAGGACCTTGGTGAGACCGCACCTGGGGTATTTGGTACAATTTTGGTCTCCTTATCTAAGAAAGGATATACCTGTCATTGAGGGAGTGCAATGCAGGTTTACCAGACTGATTCCTGGGATGGTGGGATTGTTGTATAGAAGAGATTGAGTAGACTAGGCCGGTATTCTCTCATTGAAACATACAAAATTCTTACAGGGCTTGACAGGATAGATGTAAGGAGAATGTTTCCCCTGGTGGGGGATTCCAGAACCAGGGGTCACAGTCTCAGAATAAGGTGTAGGCCATTTAGGACTGAGATGAGGAGAAATTTCTTCACTCGGAGGGTGGTGAATCTTTGGAATTCTCTACCCCAGAGGGCTGTGGAGGTTCAGTCATTGAATACATTCAAAACAGAGATCGATAGATTTCTAGATATTAAAGGCATCAAGGGATATGGGGACAGTGCAGGAAAACGTTGAGGTAGATGATAAGCCATGATCTTGTTGAATGGCGGAGCAGGCTCGAGGGGCCGGATGGCCTACTCCTGCTCCTATTTCTTATGTTCTTATGTTCTCTCAACTCTGTACCTCCTTCAGCCCTACATCCTTCCGACATCTCTGCGCTCCTCCAATTCATATATAAAAATTCATCTGGAGAATGAAAATATAACAAAGAATAGTCATCAGGATTTCAGAAGGGAAAGTCATGCTTGACCAACCATACTGAATTCTTTGAAGAAGTAATAGAAAGAGTAGACAAGGGCAATGTAGTAGATGTAATATATTTGGATTTTCGAAAGGCCTTCGATAAAGTATTGCATTATAGACTCATGACTAAGGTCAGAGCATGTGGAGTCAGGGGACAAGTAGCAGAATTGATAGCAAGCTGACTACAAAGAAAACAGAGAGTAGGGGTTAAGGATAGCTTCACAGACTGGCAAAAGGTGGGAAGTGGTGTTCCACAGGGATTGGTTCTGGGTCCATTGTTGTTCACAATTTACATCAATGATTTCGACACAGGAATCGGAAGTACAATTTCAAAATTCGTGGATGACATGAAATTGGGGGGTATAGTTAATGCAAAAAGGAAGAATGTGTTAAAATGCAAGAAGACATTAATAAACTTGCAGAATGGGCACATAATTGGCAAATGAATTTCAATATAGATAATGTGAGGTGGTGCATTTTTGTAGAAAGAATAAGGAGGCTACATAATACTTGGAAAATAAAAGACTAAATGGGGTAACGGAGTGAAGGGATTTCGGGGTACAGATACACAAATCACTAAAAGTAGCGATGCAGGTTAATAAGGCTATAAAAAGGCAAATCAAGCACTGGGGTTCATCTCTAGAGGGTTAGAATTGAAAAGCGGAGAAGTTATGTAAAACTTGTATGGAACCTTGGTTAGACCACACTTGGAGTATTGTGCACAGTTCTGGTCTCCGTATTATAAAAAGGATTGGAGAAGGTGCAAAAAAGATGTACAAGGATGATACCAGAACTGAGAGGATACATTTATCAGGAAATACTAAACAGGTTGGGGCTCTTTTCTCTAGAAAAGAGAAGCTGAAGGGTGATCTGATAAAGGTCTTTAAGACAATGAAAGGGTTTGATAGGGTAGAAGTAGAAAAAATGTTTTCACTTGTGGGGAGTCCAAAACTAGAGGTCATCAATATAAAGTACTCACTAATAAATCCAATAGAGAATTCAAGAGAAATTTCTTTTCCCAAAGAGTGATAAGAATGTGGAACACGCTACCACAAAAAGTAGTTGAGGCAAATTTAAGGGAAAATTAGATAAGCGCATGAAGAATAAAGGAATAGAAGGGTATCCTGATAGGGTTAGATGAAGTAGGGAGGGACGAGGCTCGTGTGGAGCATAAACGTTGGCATAGACCAGTTGGATCCAATGGCCTGTTTCTGTGCTGTAGACTCAATTCTGTCCTCTTGCACATACCCGATTTCCTCTGCCCCACCATTGGTGGCTGTGGCTTCAGTTGTCTAGTCCCTATGCTTTGGAATTCCCTCCCTAAACCTCTCCCCCCCGTCTACTTCTCTCTCCTCCTTTAAGATGCTCCTTAAAACCTACCTCTTTGACCAAGCTTTTGGTCACCTGTTCTAATATCTCCTTATGTGGTTTGGTTCAAATTTTGTTTGATAACTCTCCTGTGAAGCGCCTTGGGACATTTTATTATGTTGAAGGCGCTATAGAAATGAAAGTTCTTGTTGTTGTTGATACATAAGATTTATTGCATGGAGGATTCTAATAGCTACTGGTGCGACATCATATTCATACAGTGAGTAGAACCAGTCCCCCGTGCGTATCAGGTCCACGTTGTGCACAACTATGGTAACAAGCACCAGTTATTCAGTATTAAGAGGGAAGCTCCAACGAATTCTCCCACTGGATGGTAAAATGTGGGTTTGTCACTGCTAATCTCTTTGTGGTTAACTACCCGTTTCGATTCTGTCATTATGTCGAGGTCACTGTGGGCAGCTCTTGCACACCTCTTAGCTGCTGGCTATAAAGCAGAACTGATGGAGGTCAAAAGGAGAAGCTGGCATAGATTTAGAAGCAATAAGTCACGGCCCATGAACCTACAAAAATGTTTTAGAGGAAGTAAGTAAATTATGGTCTACTCCTAATAATTTAAAGTCATTTTTACACTAAAATCATTTGAATAATCTCACAATTTAAATTGAGTAACACGAATAACAAAGCGAAGTGGAAATTTAGTAATAAAAAAAATTGAGTTATCTTAAGCAACTTTGAATTAAGAGTAGACTGTGGCAGATGGGAGCTGTCCAGTGAATGTACTTTACTTGGATTTACAGAAGCTGTTTCATAACGTTCAAATTGTGAGACTTTTAAAGAATATTAAGGCTCAGAATGAATGGCAAAGTAGCTAGATCAAAAACTTAGCAGTGGAAAGTAGAAAATATGTTTCCCGTGTGTTCATGGCATTCTGTAGCTGGTCACCAATAGGTGCAGGAGAGTCTAGGTTGGAACTTTTACCTGGTGACTCACTCCTGTATATCACTCCACACTGCCTGTTGAGATTGCAACCTATCAAGTAGAAAGTCAAAGGCATAAACTCCCCATCCTAGCACTCTATAACTATGCAGCTTGTAAGAAAGCTGGGTTTTGGCACCATGACAAATATATGTCAACGAACCTGACAAATCCTTAGCGTCCTCCCTTAACTCCTCACTAAGGAACCGTCTGGGGTTTTACCTCCCAGCGTAGGTCTAGGGGTGAATGATGCCTGACTCGGCTCACTGAACTGTCTTACACTGACTAGTTTGGATCAAAATGAATTTAATTTACTAACCTTCACTAAGGTTACCTTCCAGCTGCTGAGTGAATACATTAACTCTTTCTTGCCAAATCATCAAGGAAGAAGTTAAACCACAAGTCATGTACTAAGCAATATTTATTGGTTACATATCACAACCTAAGGTTAAAATTGGGTATATGAACACTTAATAGACATGCACAAATATAATCAGAGTTACCTAGTAGTTGAGCAGCACATCATTAATGGACAGAGTTACTTAACAAAACGAGTAGCAAAGGTTACACAGGCAATTCAGTGTACCATTGTAAATCAGCACTAATGGATGCTGTGTATCAACTAAAGCAGCGACCAGAGTCTCAGGTTCTAAAGTGGTAAGATTACTTTAAAAGTAACTCCTTAGATAACTGACAGGCTAACAGCTTTGTATAGCTGGTCTATCAAATAACTGAAATCTACCTGTGTGATTAACAATGCTGACAGCTTACATGACCGTATCCTTACAAGTAGCGTAGTTGAGTCAATCTCCTTCCTTCCCTGGGACGCAGGTGCTGGCTTCTGGAGCATTGAGCCGATGAACCCCCTACGAGGCAGGGTTAACAGTTTCACTCGGAGCTTCGGATCCGACTGAATCCATCGTACACATATGTGACAATATCTGAGCTGGCTTCCCTTTCAACTTTCTCGATCTTAGATTACTCGCAATTAATTGACACTCTTAGCTCTGCCTGTAACAAGCTAGTGTAGCCACAATTTAGCTCCTAAACTCTGAAACTCTGTCCTTAAAGGTACCTTGTATTGGTATGGATACCTCTCACACCTGTTAGATAAAAGTTCTCGCAGAAGAAGAATAGAGGAAATAAAAGTCTTCTTTCAGTCACACAGAAAGACTAAAGAAGACTGATACTTCCAGCAAAGACAGAGAATAACTCTGCTTCTGAGTAACCCAAATGTCAGAAGGGCATGCCCCTTTTTGTGTCAATCATCCCCAACAAGGCAGTACTGAAGCATTGATTTCCAGACAGGTTGGCTCCAATCTTACACCCCCCCCCCCCCCCCCTTCCGCCCCACCTTACAGCCTTATGTTTAACAAAGGGACCTACAACAATATGAATGGCCGTGACCTGTTTACAACTCAGTGAGTGTTTCTTCTCCGGACCTGGGCCAGGGATCATGATTTTACAAATTAATTGCTTAAAAGCCTGTATTAACTATTTTATTTCACAGCTCTCAGTTCAACAGCTGAACTCCATATTCTATGGGCAGTCTCAGGCAGATAATAGGGTATTTCCCTTACAAATCTTGAAGGCAACCTTTTGGAAGTTTTACAGGGCACAGTTCCTACAAGCTGGATCACCATAACCTTCAGCCTTCGCCACAAACTCCACACTCTCTCTACCAACTCCAATCCCCCTCCCCAACCACTCTATCATTCTCCCATATTATTGTTGGTAGAGGAATTTTGCACTCCAGATGTTCTGCAAAAGCTTTTCAATGAGGCTTCAATGCCTTAATTAGTGAAGTATAATGTTCAATACATTAAGTTGTTAGCGATCTAACCGTAATCATTAAAGACTTTTTCAAGTTACATACACATAAGGCTTCACAGAATAAATTGCATCTAATCTATGTAATTTGTTTACAATCTATCTATGTATAATATATGTCTATCTTACACTTCCTGTAATACTTCAGCATTGAAATTTTCCTCAGAGATTCTCTCGATTGGCCAATGTAACTTCAGCGGAGGAGCGGCAGAGATTGCTTTTACGCTTCTATACGGGGTTTCCAACGATTTTCCGTCAAAGTTACGGCGACCGATCAGGAGAATCACCACAAGGAAATTCCTGACGCATATCTTCATCATACTACAAATTGCTGAATCACAATGAATAAACAAATGTATAAGGAAACAAAAAGTTATTATGGAATGTACAGAAAAACCCACTAGGAGCAGAAAATACGAGAACCACAACATCAGTCTCCTATTTGACCTTCCTACAAATAAAGCTAGGACTCTAATCTCCAGCAAACAGCAATAAACCTTTGAATGCATTCAACCAGTGTTTACTTAACTTCAATTAGCCTTTGCAGCATTAAAGGTTCAGCTTCACCTTACCAACAGAATAATACATTGTGCATTATATGGTATAATGCTCTTGTCCTTAAGCAGTGAGCAGTGCCACAGGAGATCTATTAGTAATACCATTTTTAATATATGATAGTGTGCATTTTCTGGTCATCACATTATACTTCCCAAGTCACACTTCAACGTCACACTTCATCATCACACTTTTTAATTTCTCAAATTTCATTTTCATAAAAGAACAAAAAATCAGATCTCAGTGTGTAGGATGTACAAATGGTAAGTGGTAGAATCAAACCAGTAAGGAATCACCAAGTACATATGAAAGCAATGAATCCAAAATATGCAGTGAAGAAAATCTGCCAATAACAGAAAGTAGCTGAACCAATCACATTTATTTTTAAAAAAAATCTTTTTATCTCCAGCTTTGTTCCCTCGGTAACTGAAACATATACTGCTTAAAATAATCTTTCTATCATAAAAGATACATCTTTCACAGCAATTTGGTTAAACTTATCTTTAGAAATCACTCTTATACCTTTGGGTGTCTTCAATAAGATTTTTACTCTGATGGCTCACCTGTCAGTAAAGCTTATGGTTTGATTTGATATTGTTCACAGAGCTATTGTTCCTGTTGAAGAGAGTTAACAACTACAATTCCCAGGACGTACCTCGGAATTGTAGTTGTCATACATGTGATTCCCAGCACAGCACAGTCTGAGCATGTGCAGTGTACAGAATTTCTCAGCATGCCAACAATATGGCCCTCTCAGGTAATCTGTGCAACAACCTGAAGTGTATCTTTCCTCAGGCTAAAATAATATTTATGACAGTGATGTGTGACAGACCAGAGGGCTGTCTAGTTTCAGGTCTTAAGAATCCTTAAGTGATTGTTACAAATTTCTGCAGTACTGCATATCTCTCAGACAGTTTCAGACCTTCAGGAGTTTCCTGCACTACCTCTACCGGAGTTCTCCTTCCCCCACAGAAGATAGTCACCCACTCCCTATCCTCTGCTTCACTATTCCTCTCTAGCTACGGGGTGACCAGCTCCTGCTCTAGGAACCCTTCTTCCTCCCGTATAACGCAGAGTGCCTCCAATCTTTTCTTGAGCTCAGTAACTTTGAGTTTGAGCAAGACCACTTGGATACACACCTTACACCTATAATTGCCCTGAACAATCATAGTTAGTAGAAACTACCACATCATGCAAGTTCTGCACAACACTGGTTTCCATTGTCTTGCCAGAATAAATGGACTCAAAAGTTTCAGAAACTCAAATAGCTAAAAGTAGTTTCTAGCTAATTATAATTCCACACCAAACTCCAATTTAGGCCAAACTCTCCTCACTTCAATATCCTCTCACAATACAATTGACTCATGTTTGCACAATCTACTTAAGTCTTCTCAAACTAACATAACGCACAAAAAACAGCCAATCCAAACACAGGTAGCATTCCAAAACAGCCAAGTCAATGAAAAATCACACCCAGCCATCAATACTTTCGCATCTAAATAATAATTGGCTTGTCAATCAAATCAGCCCAATCAGTACTCCAGCCTAGTCAGCACTTGCACAAACCAACCCCAGTTAACAACTAACCAGTCAAAAATTATAATTCATACTAATTCACTTCAGTACAGGGCAAACTCCCTGCACTCATACTTCTGACTCGACTGACCTCTCGCAATGCAACATGATGTAATTTATAATGTTAAATATAATTGTTCAGGGTCTGGGGAATAGCTGTAATGGGTTTTCTCCTTGCTCTTTGGGGTGAAAAGTGCAGCTATTTTATTTTCAGCAATAGTCAGTAATATGGAACGTAGGATCGTACAGGACTTGAAAAGATCATTAGAGTCCACTTCGCCCAATCATAAAGTTTGAAAAATACCATTGTGTACTCTCCCTCTTATACCCTTCAATCACTTCATAGAATCATTGAATCATGGAATGATACAGCACAGAAGGAGGCCATTCGTCCCATCGTGCCTGTGCCAGCTCTTTGAAAGAGCTATCTAATTAGTCCCACTCCCTGCTTTTTCCCCACTTTGTGCAAGCCGTGGCTCAGTTGGTAGCACTCTCGTCTCTGAGTCCGAAAGTTGTGGATTTAAGCCCAACACCAGAGACTTGAGCCCATTATCCAGGATGACAGTTCAGTGCAGTACCAAGAGAGTGCTGCACTGTCAGAGGTGCTGTCTTGCAGATGGGGCATTAAACCGAGGCCCAGTCTGCTCTCTCAGGTGGATGTAAAAGATCCCATGGCACTATTCGAAGAAGAGTTCTCCCCGGTGTCCTGGCCAACATTTAACCCTCTGCCAACACCTAAAACAGATGATCTGGTCATTATCTCATTGCTGTTTGCGGGACCTTGCAGTGCACAAAATGTCTGTCGCGTTTCCTATATTACACCAGTGACTCCGACAAGGCTCCTTCGAAATTACTTCCCAAACCCGCGACCTCTACCACCTACAAGGACAAGGGCAGCAGGCACATGGGAACACCACTACCTGCACATTCCGCTCCAAGTCACACACCATCCTGACTTGGAAATATATCACTGTTCCTTCATCGTCGCTGGGTCAAAATCCTGGAACTCCCTTCCTAACAGCACTGCGGGAGAACCTTCACTATACGGACTGCAGCGGTTCAGGAAGACCGCTCACCACCACCTTCTTAAGGGCAATTAGGGATGGGCAATAAATGCTGGCCTTGCCAGCGATGCCCACATCCCATGAATGAATTTTTAAAAACTACATTTCAAAAAAAAGTACTTCATTGGCTATAAAGCACTTAGGGTTTCCTGAGGTTGTGAAAGGCGCTATATGAATGCCAATTCTTTCTTTTGGCAAATAACTATCCAGCTGTTAAATATGTGGACACTATCCACCTCCTCTGTCCCCTGGGACAATCTGTTTCACACATTCAGCATCCTCTTAAGTAATTCTTTGATGGCACAGCTCTAACTCAGCCCTTACTTCATAGATGGTCATAATAATAATACTTAAGGCTCTTCAATCTGAGGTTATCTGAGCAGTCTATTTTTCTACTTCTCTTTAGACATTGTGTAATGTTACATTTTTTCAGTGATCTTAACCCAGTCAATTTTTACTGCCCACTTGCTACAGGTAAATATTTTTGGAGCCTATCATTTCAATTTACTTCATTCATGTAAGAAAAAGTGCACGCTTCCTGAAATGTGACTTATTCCTTACTGGGGTTTTAATGCCAGCTTTTCTTCAGTTCCTGCCAAATTCTTGCTCATTACCAAAGGTGAAGTGTGCCATTTCTAGTTAGCTGCTTAATTTGCATTATTAACTGTTTCATTCCACTGGATGGCTTAACTTATTGTTACTAGCATATTACCGTAGGAAAAAATGTAAAAATCCATCTACCCTGCATAATTACTGTACTGTTGCTGCTTACAGAAAATTGCGCTCTATGCTTTCAAGAAGAAAATAGTGGCCCCAAGAATCTGTGCGGGCAACATTCCAGTGTTAATGCCAGACTTCCCGGGGTCGGGGAAAGCTTCCTCTGGATGGCTGCCCACACCACTAGGGGTGCATCTGGGCATCCACCAATTGGGGAAGGTTGAAAAATGCTGCAAAGGCTGCCCTTTCAAGTTGGTGTTGGGTGGGGGGGTGGGGGGGTGAGGGTGCTATGCCCCTGGAAGCTACCATACGAGGCCTGTTGGCCCCGAATAAGACCCCTAAGAAACTGTTGAGGAAGGCCGGTATACCAGGGTGCTGGCTAATTCCAGGCCCTTCCCCCACTCTCCTGACAGTGGGGGTGCGGTGGAAGTGCCACAGATTGTTGGCACCAATAAATTCAGATAGAAATAGTGAAGAACTAAGCAGAGAGCATGCCTGGAGTAGATCTCTGTGTGCAATGTGAAATAAAATCGGTAACAGCTATTTTACTACACACAGCACAGAGGAAACCTTCCGCTGGAATGACAATCTTTAAATAACAGGTGCCAATGAAGGTTTGAAAATGGTAACATTATGGATTTTGTTAAACAAAAAATATTACATTTGGACCCATCCATTTTACCTTTAGAAATTTGAAAAGTCCAGGTCAAGAGGTAAATTATTTGGAGTAGAGAGTGAATAATGAGGTTTGTGAAGATTGGCTGGGCGACCCTGAACAGGGTCAGATTCCCTTTGCTGCTCTTCCTTTGCTTTTTGTTGTGGTGCACTTAGAAGTGCCCAAAAAAGGATGAGCAGCACATTGGCTATAGTACTTTCAGTGCAAGATATGACCGTAAGCATTCGCAAGGTATTGTGATAATAGATAACAGGTGCGTTGCAGCAACTGATGAGACATGAGAAGAGGTATTGCATGCACAAACTGCAGCAGGCACCTCCCGTTCTAATTTGCCGTCTCCTACTGCTTCTCCTGTCTGCTTGCCCAAGAGTTCCAGTGTTTCCTCCTTATGGGCTGTGAAGCCAGAGGCTTGGTGTTCCACCACCTGTCACTTCTCGCTAGTGTTGGTGATGGGCCAATTTAAGAAGACAGTAGATAATGTGAGAGCCCTCTGCTTGTCAGCATATGGAATGCAACCTAGGTGTGATTATGATGTGGAGATGCCGGTGATGGACTGGGTCCAACAACGTTCACCTGAGGAAGGAGGAAGCCTCCGAAAGCTTGTGAATTTAAAATAAAATTGCTGGACTATAACTTGGTGTTGTAAAATTGTTTACAATAGGTGTGATTAAGCATTCCTTCATGGGGATGATGTGGAGATGCCGGTAAACAATTGTCAACCCCAAGAAGGAGAAAGGAGAAATGAAGTCCAGTAAAGCAAAGGCTGCCCCTAAATTTAATGATGCCTCCCTGGATGTACTGCTGGCTGCAGTGAGAGCTAGCAGGGAGCTAGAATTTTGGAATCTTATAGTACAGAAGGAGGTCATTCAGCCCATCGAGCCTGTGCCAGGCTATCCAATTAGTCTTACTCTGTCTGCCCTTTCCCCATTGCCCTGCATTTTTTTCCCTTTCAAGTATTTAATCTTGAGTCCAAAAAAGTTTTTAAAAGTCCTCCCCGATTGTCATATCTGTGTGAAAGAATCCACAATCTATAACACACACAATATTCCACACTTACCTTTTAATGTTAGGGTTGACTCCCACCTTCTGAGCTGAGATCATACCTTTTTTCAAATGTGTGTGAACCTGTTACTGGCCTGGCTCCTGTCCGGTAATGTTCAGGCTGCGTGTGCCAAAACAGCATTGCAAGGTTATCTCCACTCGGGGGAACGAGACAAGTGGCTACAAACTAACACTTCCCTAAGTCACAATCCAATGGATGGCAGGAAGAAACCTGCCTCTGTAACCAAAAATGCTTGGCTGGAGGTGGCAGAAGAGATGAGTAGCAGGAGCGCGGTGCCCAGGTCTTGGGTTCCGCACAGGAAATGTTTTAATGACCTAACCAGGTGAGGAAAAGTGAGTACGGTTGCTGATTTACGCACATCCTGAGTTGTTCAACACCCCGCCCCACCCCTCACTCTGAGTTGGCACGCCTACTCCATCACATCACTCCTCACACCCACTTAAGTATCAGCGGCAGCAACCATCCTACACTTTCTATGCACTTCCTTAACCGCCCATTTATTCACCTATCACAGCCATTCGCCCCAATCCTGATGCAATGTGATGTATCTGTCTGATAGTCACCCTCTGATGCATCTCTTTCATGGCTAGCCTCACCCAAAACAGTGCATTCATAGGGTGAATACGTCACCTTCAGTCACTCAGAGGTGTGTTCTTTCTCCTCTTGTAGGAGAAGAGAGTGCAAAACGCAAGGGAGAGGAGCAGAACTGGAGGTTGCCCACCACATAGTGGAGGTGACAAATGTGGGGGAGGAGGCCATGGAGATAAGTCGTACCATTGCGTGCCTACCCATCGGAGATGGAGAGACTGGCAACCCGCAGATGGCTGGTGACAGAACTTTAACATCTTTCACACATGTAATAAATTGATTTTATCAATGATGTAACTGTGCCAGACCTCAGTATGGTCATTGGAAAGATTGTCACTTTTGCGATGAATCATTAATATTGCTTTCTGTTGCCTTCCAGGCCCTTCACGCCTTCATGAGGAATCAGCAGAAAAGGAAGAAAGCGATTCCTCAGAGGAGCTCATTCCTTCCGAAGATGCACCGTCACAGGACATACAGCCACGCACCAGCGCTGATACTCGCACTTCGGTGAGTCCTGTTAGACTGTTAGTTGGGTGGTCACCTGGTGATTCACCACTCACAAATGCGCCCGAACAGACACTGGTGGCAGGGGCAGCTGTGTCAGGGGGGCATCCTCCTCTCCAAGCTCTGCTCAGCTGGACATAGATGCTGAACCCCAGGGGCCATCGTTGAGAAGGAGAATGATAGAGGTGCAGCAGCAAGTTTGTGAGGTAATGGAAAAATTGCCACATACACTCTCCACAATAGCAGAGAGGATGGAGGAGTCAAACTCCACCGCTAGTGGATTGGTGGCACAGGTAAGTGTGAGAATGGCTTCGATGGAGAGAATGGTAGCCTTCATTGAGCTTCAAGCACGCTTCTCAAATGAGTCCATGCAGGCCATGACAACGGCCATGCGGATTCTGGCTGTCAACATGTCTGCCACCTTAAACAGGATGACAGATACCTTATCCATGGCCTTACAATGTGGCACATCTGATCACCAGCCTGCTATAGGGGAGAACCAATGGATGTGGTGTATTTGGATTTTCAGAAGGCTTTAGATAAGGTCCCACACAAGAGGTTAGTGTGCAAAATTAAAGCACATGGGACTGGGGGGAATATACTGGCATGGATTGAGAATTGGTTGACAGACTGGAAACAGAGAGTAGGAATAAACGGGTCTTTTTCCCGGTGGCAGGCAGTGACTCGTGGGGTACCGCAGGGATCAGTGCTTGGGCTCCAGCTATTCACAATATATATCAATGATTTGGATGAGGGAACCAAATGTAACATTTCCAAGTTTGCAGACGACGCAAAGCTGGGGTGGAATGTGAGCTGTGAGGAGGATGCAAAGAGGCTCCAATGTGATTTAGACAAGTTGGGTGAGTGGGCAAGAACATGGCAGATGCAGAATAACATGGATAAATGTGAGGTTATCCACTTTGGTTGTAAAAACAGAAAGGCAGATTATTATTTGAATGGTGATAGATTAGGAAAAGGGGAGGTGCAACGAGACCTGGGTGTCCTTGTACACCAGTCGCTGAAAGCGAGCATTCAGGTGCAGCAAGCAGTTAGGAAGGCAAATGGCCTTCATTGCAAGAGGATTTGAGTACAGGAGCAGGGATGTCTTACTGCAGTTATACAGGACCTTGGTAAGACCACATCTGGAGTATTGTGTGCAGTTTTGGTCTCCTTATCTGAGGAAGGATGTCCTTGCCATGGAGGGAGTGCAACGAAGGTTTACCAGACTGATTCCTGGGATGGCAGGACTGACGTATGAGGAGAATTGGGTCAATTAGGTCTATATTCACTGGAGTTTAGAAGAATGAGAGGTGATCTCATCGAAACATATAAAATTCTAACAGGACTAGACAGACTAGATGCAGGGAGGATGTTCCCGATGGCTGGGGAGTCCAGAACCAGGGGTCACAGTCTCAGGATATGGGGTATGCCATTTAAAACCGAGATGAGGAGAAATTTCTTCACTCAGAGGGTGGTGAACCTGTGGAATTCTCTACTACAGAAGGCAGTGGAGGCCATGTCATTAGATGTATCCAAGAAGAGATAGATATATTTCTTAATGCTAAAGGGATGAAGGGATATGGGGAAAAAGCAGGAATAGGGTACTGAGTTAGACGATCAGCCATGATAATTTTGAATGGTGGAGCAGGCCAGAGAGGCTGAATGGCCTACTCTTGCTCCTATTTTCTATGTTTCTATGAGTGATGTTGCGCTGGCCCAGGGGAGGGATGATGGCGAAAGAGGACATGGAAGTGGGGACTCCACTCAAAGCGCTCCCACGTCTCACCCCTCCTCAATCTGTACCCACAATGCTGCCACTTCTCCCGATGGCCGAGTCTGCACCTGCACAGGTGCAGGTGGAGCAGTCTTTGCCGGGGCCCTCATGGGCTCCAAAACCCAGAGGTTGTAAGCCAGGCCGAAAGCATCTCTGCAGTCAGGGCAGTGATCTGAGCAACCTGCCACTACCTCTGCTGAATCCACAGGGGATGCACCAAATAGAAGCGATAGAAAGAGAAAGGCTAAGCAATTGTAATTCACCAAGGGTATGCACAGAATTGTTTGACGAGCTGTCATGTTGTTAATTTATATATTTTTTTGTTGTGGCACATTAAATTTAATCATTTTCATCACCACTGTCATATCTTAGCCATTATTGAGTCCCTTTTGTGAATTTGCCCTTTCATGCGCTTTATGATGAATGCCAAGACGTGATGCCACCCATTGGGCGCGTGTGCAGTGGGTGTATGTGTGGTTGAAGGACTGTTTTGTTCCAGGGTTGGGGGGTGGGGGGTGGGGTGTGGTGGTTGGTGGTGGTGATTGTTCCAGGCAACCTGAGTATTTCAAAGTCTTCAATTTCCACATCCCATTATGAGAACCTGTTGGAGATGAGGGAATCCCTGGTATCGTGGGCAGCAATGTGCGCGGCTGCCCTGGCGATGGGTTCCCCGTCTTCATTTTCCTCCTCCTCAGATGTACTATGGAATTGATCCATTGCACGCCCCATCCTGATTACGTCAGTTTGAGGGGCTCCAAAATGTGGGTAAATTTGTCTGAACAAAAGAATTCTCAGTCTCAACAAAGAAATCTCAGTCTAATCACAAAGAACACCCAGATAAACATTTGTCTGAGAGAACTGAATGCCCAGCTGTAATACCTCAACTTTTATTGAGATGTGCCAATCACTGGTTCAAAGGGAGACATGTTCAGGTGTAGTTAAATCTGTTTCTGTTGCAGAATCCTCAAAAAGTTAAATATCTGAAGTGTTTCAACTATATAATATATATAATTACTGCTCCCATTTTCTCAGACAGCAGGTGCTGGTAATGGTTCTGATGCTGCCATTTACAGCTCCTCTAGACCCATTTTTTGTCTCTTTACTTGTTCCATTACCACCCTCCTCACCTTGCACCATCATCCCTTTTGTCATTTTAATCACTCCTGCTCTTCACCCTATCAGAGACCTTCCTTTTTATTCTTTCCTCCCCTTTTCTTCTTCCCCCCATCCCTTTCCCTGGCTCTATACTTGCTTAAAAACTGTTTAATCTTCAACTTATTCCAGTTCTGGCGAAAGGTCATCGACCTGAAACCTTAACTCTGTTTCTTTCTCTACGGATGCTGCCTAAGTTGGTGAGTATTTCCAGCATTTTCTGTTTTTATTTCAGATTTCCAGCATCCACAGTATTTTGCTTTTGAAAGTATTTCAACTATCTGAATTGGCCCTTTAAGTATCGGCCTGCCGGCTTTAAGTGGGGACGGGACTTCTGGGTTTGTGTTGTGCGCCCGCATCCTAAGATGCCTGGGTTAAAGTTGAAAGTGGATGTGTTGGAGCCGGGGTGCAGTCCCGCTCCAAAGAGCTGCGATTTTAGCCTTCCACCTGCCCCTAACCCAGCCGTTTTTGGGGGTTAAAATTAGAATCATAGAATCATAGAAAGGTCACAGCACGGAAGGGGGCCATTTGGCCCATCAAGCCCTATGCAAGAGCAATCCAGCTAGCCCCACTCCCCCGCCCCTTCCCCATAGCCCTGCAAATTTTTTACTTTCAAGTACTTATCCAGTTCCCTTTTGAAGGCCATGATTGAATCTGCCTCCACCACCTCCTCGGGCAGTGCATTCCAGATCCTAATCACTTGCTGTGTAAAAAAGTTTTTCCTCATGTCACCTTTGGTTCTTTTGCCAATCACCTTAAATCTATGTCCTCTGGTTCTTGACCCTTCTGCCAATGGGAACAGTTTCTCTCTATCTACTCTGTCGAGACCCTTCATGATTTTGAATACCTCTATCAAATCTCCTTGTAACCGTCTCTGTTCCAAGGAGAACAACGCCAGCTTCTCCAGTCTATCCATGTAACGAAAGCCCTTCATCCCTGGAATCATTCTAGTAAATCTCTTCTGCAACCTTCTTAAGGCCTTCACATATTTCCTGAAGTGCGGTGCCCAGACCTGGACACAATACTCCAGTTGTGGCCGAACCAGTGTTTTATAAAGGTTCATCATAACTTCCATACTTTTGTACTCTATGCCTCTATTTATAAAGCCCAGGATCCCGTATGGTTTTGTAACCTCTTTCTCAACCTGCTCTGCCACCTTCAATGGTTTGTGCGCATGTACCCCCATATCTCTCTGTTCCTGTACCCGTTTTAGAGTTGTGCCCTCTAGTTTATATTGCCTCTCCTTGTTCTTCCTACCAAAATGTATCACTTCGCATTTTTCTGCATTAAATTTAATCTGCCACATGTCTGCCCCTGCCACCAGCCTGTCTATATCCTCTTGAAGTCTATCACTACCCTCCTCACTGTTTACTACCCTTTCAAGTTTTGTGTCATCTGCAAATTTTGAAATTGTGCCCTGTACACCCAAGTCCAAGTCATTAATATATATCAAGAAAAGCAGTGGTCCCAGCACTGACCCCGGGGAACACCACTGTACACCTCCCTCCATTCCGAAAAACAACCGTTCACCACTACTCTCTGTTTCCTGTCCCTTAGTCAATTCTGTATCCATGTTGCTATTTCTCCCTTTATTCCATGGACTGCAATCTTGACGATAAGACTACTGTGCGGCACTTTATCAAATGCCTTTTGAAAGTCCATATACACCACATCAACTGCATTGCCCTCTTCTACTCTCTCTGTTCCCTCATCAAAAAACTCTATCAGGTTAATTAAACATGATTTGCCTTTAACAAATCTGTGCTGGCTTTCCCTAATCAATCCTCCCTCGTCCAAATGACTGTTAATTCTGTCCCGGATTATTGTTTCTAAAAGTTTCGCTCCCACTGAGGTTAAACTGACTGGCCGCAATGTTTCAGGTCAATGAGCTTTCGTCAGAACTAGAAGAAATTTGAGATTTAACAGTTTATAAGCAAGTACAGAGCCAGGGGAAGCTGGGCGGGGGCGGGGGGGGGGGGGAGAAGAAAGGAAGGTCTGTGATAGAGTGGAGGGCAGGGGTGATAAAATGACAAAAGGGATGATGGTGCAAGGCATGGAGGATGGTAATGGGACAATAAAGAAACAAAAGGTGGGTCCACAGGAGGTGTAAATGTCTGCAGCAGAACCATTACCAGCTCCTGCTGTCCGAGAAAATAGGAGTGGTGGTTATGTTCTGAAGCTGTTGAACTCAATGTTGAGGCCGGAAGGCTGTGAAGTGCCTAATCGAAAGATGAGGTGCTGTTCCTCAAGCTCGCGTTGAGCTTCATTGGAACAATGTAGGAGGCCAAGGGCAGAGAGGTCAGAGTGGGAGTGGGATGGAGAATTAAAATGGCAAGCGACCGGAAGTTCAGAGTCATATTTGCGGACTGAATGGAGGTGATCATAAGAACGTAAGAACACAAGAAATAGGAGCAGGAGTAGGCCATACGGTCCCTCGAGCCTGCTCCGCCATTCAATCAGATCATGGCTGATCTTCAACCTCAACTCCACTTTCCCGCCTGATCCCCATAACCCTTGATTCCCTTAATGCCAAAAATCTATCCATCTCAGCCTTGAATATATTCAACGACTCAGCATCCACAGCCCTCTGGGGTAGAGAATTCCAAAGATTCACAGCCTTCTGCGTGAAGAAATTCCTCCTCATCTCAGTCTTGAATGGCCGCCCTGTTATCGTGCGACTATGCCCCTTGGTTCTAGACTCTCCAGCCAGGGGAAACAATCTCTTAGCATCCACCCTGTCAAGCCCCCTCATAATGTTTCAATGAGTTCACCTCTCATTTTTCTAAACTCCAGAGAGTATAAGTCCATTCTACTCAACCTCTCTTCACAGGACAACCCTCTCATCCCAGGAATTAATCTAGTGAACCTTTGTTGCACTGCCTCCAAGGCAAGTACATCCTTCTTTAGATAAGGAGACCAAAATTGTACGCAGTACTCTAGGTGAGGTCTCACTAAAGCCCTGTACAACTGTAGTAAGACTTCCTTACTCTTGGTCTCCAACCCGCTTGCAATAAAGGTCAACGTGCCATTTGCTTTCCTAATTGCCTGCTGTCCCTGCATACTAACTTTTTGTGTTTCTTGTCCGAGGGCACCCAAGTCTCTCTGAACACCAACATTTAATAGTTTCTCACCATTTAAAATTATTCTGTTTTTCTATTTCTACCAAAGTGAATAACCTCACATTATCCCCACATTATACTCCATCTGCCACCTTCTTGCCCACTCACTTAATCTGTCTAAATCCCTTTGCAGACACTTTGTGTCCTCCTCACAGCTTACTTTCCCACCTAGCTTTGTATTGTCAGCAAACTTGGCTACATTACACTTGGTCCCTTCATCGAAGTCATTAATATAGATTGTAAATAGCTGAGGCCCAAGCACCGATCCTTGCGGCACCCCACTAGTTACAGCCTGCCAACCTGAGAATGACCCGTTTATACCTATTCTCTCTTTTCTGTCCCTTAACCAATCCTCTATCCATTCTAATAAATTTCCCCTAACCCCATGAACACTTACCTTGTGTAAAAACCTTTTATGTGGCACCTTATCGAAGGCCTTTTGAAAATCCAAATATACTACATCCACTGGTTCCCCTTTATCTACCCTGCTAGTTACTTCCTCAAAAAACATAATTTCCCTTTCATAAAACCATGTTGACTCTGCCTAATCATATTATGGTTTTCTAAATGCCCTGTTATCACTTCCTTATTAATGGATTCCAGCATTTTCCCGACGACCGATGTCAGGCTAACTGTCCTTTAGTTCCCTGTTTTCTCTTTCCCTCCCTTCTTGAATAGCGGGGTAACATTTGCTACCTTCCAGGCCACTGGGACAGTTCCAGAATCTAGAGAATTTTGGAAGATCATAACCAATGCATCCATTATCTCTGCAGCCACCTCTTTTAGAACCCTAGGATGTAGGCCATCAGGTCCAGGGGATTTGTTGGCTTTTAGTCCCATTAGTTTGTCCAGGACTTCTTCTCTATTGATATTAATTGTTTTAAATTCCTCACTCTATTTACCCCTTGGCTCCTTACTATTTTTGGTATGTGTTGTGTCTTCTATTTTGAAGACAGATACAAAATATTTGTTTAATGCATCTGCCATTTTCTGATTCCCCATTATAA
This sequence comes from Heptranchias perlo, assembly GCF_035084215.1. Lineage (NCBI taxonomy): Eukaryota > Metazoa > Chordata > Chondrichthyes > Hexanchiformes > Hexanchidae > Heptranchias > Heptranchias perlo. Next base: position 18,528,716 of record NC_090331.1, on the reverse strand, counting down.
TTTCTCCTGTCTCAGCCTTTAAGGGACCAACATTTACTTTTGCTATTCTCTTCCTTTTTACAAACTTTTAGAAGCTCTTACAATCTGTTTTTATATTTCTTGCCCGTTTACTTTCATATTCCATTTTCTCCCTTTTTATCAATTTTTTGGTCGTCCTTTATTGGTTTCTCCCAATCCCCAAGCTTATTCCTCTTCTTGGCAGCATTATAGGCTTCTTCTTTCAATCTAATACTCTCCTTAACTTCTTTAGTTAGCCACTTTTCCCATGGAGTTTTATTTCTCAATGGAATGTATACTTGTTGAGAATATTGAAATATTTCTTTAAATGTTTGCCATTGGAATGCATTGGTACGCGAAAGCAATCACCCAATCTGTGCTTGGTCTCCCCAATGTAGAGGAGACCGCGATAGATAGATTCTCTCAATGTCCATACATAGAAATGAAATGGTGATACCTCAATTCTTAATAGTTATACAGAGACATTCAGTAGATCTCCATGGAGAGCAGTTTTGGGGTTGCTTTCTTTTTTAAGTAAAGGATTGAGTCTTTGTCAAATTGCTATTTTCTTTCTCATGCACATTTGCAGGTGGAATCTTTGCAATTAAAAACAGGGTAAAGCTACACTTACACCACCCTCCTCTTTCTTGACATTGTCTCTCACCCACATAATGATGTGGAGATAATGAGAGACCTTTGGATTCCATTAACACTCTGTACATGGAAAAGCCTGTTTAACAAGTTGCTGTGTTGAAGAGAAGAGCAGCAGTTTGGCAGGTGCTCACACTGTGTCTGTTTCACATAATTTGTAGGTAATTTGAGGCTTTGCCTTTTTTGCAGCAGACAAAAGATTCACTGATAACCTTATGGGGAAGTCTGCAAAGGATTCTCAAAACATAGTGTGAGACTGGGAGTGAGTAAATGCCTCTTAGCTTGAATCAGAAACAAAACCTACTGACAGATTTATTTTACTGTACCTTGTAATTTAGGAACAATGTAGAATGCATAGCGGGTGTTCTACTTTAGCCTTTTTAACCTAATGACCTAAATAAAGGCAACCTGCCACATCAGCAAGAGCAAAAAATGTTTGGTTTTATAATTTTAAAAGCTCTGTTAAAATTCTTTTAGTCTCTTGAGTACATGGGAATACATGAACTAATTCATATCTTCTGCAGCATTGAGCGACAGTACTGCAATGATTTATGTATTCTAGGAAAATCTATTGAATGCCTAATAAGAGCCTTGAGTGGAATGCAAAACAGATGTAAGTAGGGGAAAATCGAGCAGGAAAAACATACACCAGGAGGGTTGTGCAGAAGGTTGAGAGAGTTTGGTCATTTGGATGGCCAAAATGGACAGGCAGAGAGCTGAAGGGGTGTAGAGAACAAACAAATACAGTCCAGAAGGATTTTGAGGAGACACAGTGGGGCTTGACAGGGTAGATGCTGAGAGGTGCCTTCGATAAGGTGCCACATAAAAGGTTGATACGCAAGTTAAGGGCTCATGGGGTTGGGGGTAACAGATTAGAATGGATAGAGGATTGGTTAACTGACAGAAAACAGAGAGTAGCGATAAATGGGTCATTTTCAGGTTGGCAGGCTGTAACTAGTTGGGTACCGCAAGGCTCGGTGCTTGGGCCTCAGCTATTTACAATCTATATTAATGACTTTGATGAAGGGAATGAGTGTAATGTATCCAAGTTTGCTGATGATACAAAGCTAGTTGGGAAAGTAAGCAGTGAGGAAGACACTAAGAGTCTACAAAGGGATATAGACAGGTTAAGTGAATGGGCAAGAAGGTGGCCGATGGAGTATAATGTGGCGAAATGTGAGGTTATTCACTTTGGTGGGAAGAATAGAAAAACAGAATATTTTTTAAATGGTGAGAAACTATTAAATGTTGGTGTCCTGAGAGACTTGGGTGTCCTGGTACAAGAAACACAAAAAGTTAGTATGCAGGTACAGCAGGCAATTAGGAAAGCAAATGGTATGTCGGCCTTTATTGCAAGGGGGTTGGAGTACATGAAGTCTTACTACAATTGTACAGGGCTTTGTTGAGACCTCACCTGGAGTACTGCACACAGTTTTAGTCTCCTTATCTAAGGAAAGATATACTTGCCTTAGAGGTGTTGCAACAGAGGTTCACTAGATTAATTCCTGGGATGAGAGGGTTGTCCTATGAAGAGAGGTTGACTAGAATGGGCCTATACACTCTGGAGTTTAGAAGAATGCGAGGTGATGTCATTGAAACATTTAAGATTCTAAGGGTTCTTGACAGGTAGATGCTGAGAGGTTGTTCCCCCTGGCTGGAGCTAGAGCGCCTATTCTCAGGTCAAGGGGTCGGCCATTTAAGACTGAGAAGAGGAGGAATTTCTTCACTCAGAAGGTTGCGAATCTTTGAAATTCTCTACCCCAGAGGGCTGTGAACGCTTAGTCATTGAATATATTCAAGGCTGAGATGGATAGATTTTTGGACTCTGGGGCATCAAGGGATATGGGGATTGGGCGGGAAAGTGGAGTTGAGGTCGAAGATCAGCCATGATCTTATTGAATGGCAGAGCAGGCTCGAGCGGCCGTCTGGCCTACTCCTGCTCCTATTTCTTATGTTCTTATGGTCTAGGAAGCCCACAATGGGGGCTGCTTTTCCTCAGCTTTGTGCCCAGGGACTGGAGACTCACGACTTCCTGGGGTAGATTTTCAACTTGTCATCTGGGCATGAATCTGCCATTTGCTGATTGTCCACCCATTATAGAAACCGCTCAATTTTCATTTCCAATGCTATTGTACTTGTTTCATGTTCTTTGTGGGCCTGGCCTCCTGTGCAGGACAAAACTTCAGAGTTGTGGTCACTTTCTCTGCCACAGGCAGAGCTATTAGTGCTGTGGATCCTGTTTGCAGATCTGGCCACAGCAACAAACAGAGATCTTCCAAGATTTCATGACTGAAGTGAAGGGTCGGTAACCAGAGGATACAAATTTAAGGCAATTGCCAAAAGATCCAGAAGCGAGATGAGGAGAATTTTTTTTACGCAGCGAGAAATTATCACTGATCATTCCAGATCATAACAACAGCTGATGATCTGTTATGATCTGAAATGCCCACCCAAAACTCGAAACCCCCCCTCCCACCCGCAACGCCACATGGGTGCAACTTCCACCCTCCCCACAACCCAGGAATTTCAGGGCCCACTATTATTGAACCGAAATATTTATGCTCGTGTGCTACTTACACCGCAAGATTTACACCGCAAGGTTTCAACAGTTTCGAAATGACCCCATGTAATCCGTCCTTAATTTAACGAGCTGATCCTCGCTCAAACTGGAACTGACACTGGAGTGCTGAAACCCCAGGATAGGCAGAGAAAATCTGAAAATACAATAATGAGAAGCTACGTAGCCACCTAAATGCTCTAAGGGGTTAATTTATCTAAAAAGAAATGGGCTTTGTTATGTTTAATGTGCTTTTCCACTAAAACAGATTATCTGGTCATTATCACATTGTTGTTTTTGGGACCTTGCTGTGCGCAAATTGGTTGCCGCGTTTCCTACATTACAACAGTGACTACACTTCAAAAGTACTTCACTGGTTGTAAAGTGCTTTGGGGCATCCTGAGGTCATAAAAGACGTTATATAAATGCAAGTCTTTCTTTCCTTTTTCTTATACCTTTTTTTACACTGTATTTACTGCCGTTCTTGTTGACTTTGGACATTTATCAAACTTCTTCTCAATAAAGTCAAGTGTAAGGCGTTTATATAGCTGCATTTTCCAATCTCTATCAGAGACTCTTATTCTAATATTGAACGTTCAGGTAGAAGAGTATTTACCATAACCCTGTTTTATTTTTTTCCCTAAAACAAGATTGCCCCTCCTCTAGTCTTATTCTTGTTCTTCCGCAAGCCCCCAACCCTGCCAGTATGGGAGCAAGTAAGTAAGACCTGGATGTGGGACCTGAGTCTGATTTTACCACCTCTCCCTAGAGGGGGTAAAATCAGTGTGTGGGGAAGCAAGTCACATCTCCTCTGTGTCTCTCCCCAATTGTAAACAATTTTACAACACCAAGTTATAGTCCAGCAATTTTATTTTAAATTCACAAGCTTTCGGAGATTTTCTCCTTCCTCAGGCAAACATTTGCCTGAGGAAGGAGAAAATCTCCGAAAGCTTGTGAATTTAAAATAAAATTGCTGGACTATAACTTGGTGTTGTAAAATTGTTTACAATTGTCAACCCCAGTCCATCACCGGCATCTCCACATCATCTCTCCCCAATGGTTCAGTTGAGATCAAGAAATCACTGGATGAGTAATCATGCGCATGAACCTGTGACTTAGCACATTGTGTGGCACAATATGTTACTATGACACTGATCCTTTAATATCTTCAATGTGCATCTTTGACAAAATAACAACTTGCATTTATATAGCGCCTTTAACGTACTAGAACGTCCCAAGGTGCATCACAGGAGCGATTATTAAACAAAATTTAACACCAAGCCACATAAGGAGGTATTAGGTCAGGTGACCAAAAGCTTGCTCAAAGAGGTAGGTTTTAAGGAGCGCCTTAAAGGAGGAGAGAGAGGTGGAGAGGTGGAGAGGTTCAGGGAGGGAATTCAAGAGCTTAGGGCCTAGGTAGCTGAAGGCACAGCCACCACTGGTGGAGTGAAGAAAATTGGGGATGCGCAAGAGGCCAGAATTGGAGGAGCACAGAGATCTTGGAGGGTTGTAGGGCTAGAGGAGGTTACAGAGATAGGGAGGGGAGAGGCCATGAAGGGATTTCAAAACAAGGAAGAAAGAAAGGGGCAAAGTTCTTCCTGTTAATATTAGGGGAGAAGACAGCATAAACAGCAAATCTGTTTTTGAGTTCACACCAATAATTTTGTTAAAGTTATCAAAATGATTCCTCTCATTTTGTTTCTGTTACTATCACTTCCTTTCAGTGTTTGGGCCTCAGCGGTTTACAATATATAAATAAAATATATATCAATGACTTAGATGAGGGGGCCGAGTGTAATGTATCCAAGATTGCTGATGATACAAAGCTAGGTGGGAAATTAAACTGTGAGGAGGACGCAAAAAGGCTGCAAAGGGATATAGACAGGTTAAGTGAGTGGGCGAGAAGGTGGCAGATGGAGTATAATGTAGGGAAATGTGAAATTATCCACTTTGGTAGGAAGAATAGAAAAGCAGAATATTTTTTTAAAAGGTGAGAGACTAAGAAATGTTGGCAGTCAAAGGGATTTGGGTGTCATTGTACACGAATCACAAAAAATTAACACTTAAGTACAGCAAGCAATTAGGAAGGCAAATGGTATGTTAGCCTTTATTGCAAGGGGGTTTGAGGATAAGAGCAAGGAAGTCTTGCTGCAATTATAAAGGGCTCTGGTGAGACCACACCTGGAGTAATATGTACAGTTTTGGTCCCCTTACTTAAAGAAGGATATACTTGCCTTAGAGAGGGTGCAATGAAGGTTCACTAGATTGATTCCTGGGGTGAGAGGTTTGTCCTATGAGGAGAGATTGTGTAGAATGGGCCTGTACTCTCTGGAGCTGAGAAGAATGAGAGGTGATCTTATTGAAATGTACAAAATTCTTAGAGGGCTTGGCAGGGTAGATGCTGAGAGGCTATTTCCCTTGGCTGGAGAGCCTAGAACTAGGTGTCATGGTTTCAAGATAAGGGGTCGGCCATTTAGGACTGAGATGGGGAAAAATATCTTCACTCAGAAGGTTGTGAATCTTTGGAATTCTCTATGCCAGAGGGGTGTGGATGCTGAGTCGTTGAGTATATTCAAGGCTGAGATCGATAGATTGTTGGACGTTAAGGGAATCAAGGGATATGGGGATAGGGTGGGAAAGTGGAGTTGAGGTAGAAAATCAGCCATGATCTTATTGAATGGTGGAGCAAGCTCGAGAGGCCATATGGCCTACTCCTATATCTTAGGTTCTTATGTTCTTTGTTGAAAGCTTCAGTTCTTTTCAACTGATTAATATGTCATGTCATTTTTATTGTCAATTCTCACATTACTTATTCTTTCAACATCAAATTTTCACACCCATATATATATATAGAATTACACAGAATTACATAGAATGTACAGCACAGAAACAGGCCATGCGGCCTAACTGGTCTACGCCGGTGTTTATGCTCCACTCGGGCCTCCTCCCACTCCTCTACATCTAACCCTATCAGCATAACTTACTCCCTCACGTGTTTATCTAGCTTCCCCTTAAATGCATCTATGCTATATACAGTCCATTATTATTTCCTAACTCCAGAGTCTGACATGTGTGTTCACAGCACCCCCCTGTTAAATAGGAAATGGAATCAAATCTTCAAAAACTTGCATCTGCAATGGTTAAAAATAAGTGACCGGCTCATTTAATAGTGATCTTAATTTAAAATAGTTCCTGCCTAAGATACACTACTTCCTTAAAGTAGTACCTTGCCCTTGTCATCTCATGCCCAGTGGATAGAATTCTATTTTTAATGCCTGTGCTGGCTTTGCATGCTAATGCCCTATGCCCTGAGGCCTTGTTTTCTGTATTTACCTAGTGCCGCAAAGCACCATTTCGTGCCACCGTATCAATATTGATGAGCTCGTTAAAATCAATTTGCGGCACATTTTTGCATCAGTGCGCTGAAGGGGGATTGGGAAGGGATAAAAAAGACACTTGTATGGCACAACATGAATGTCAAGGGCGTTTCTTTCCTCCGAGATTAAAAATTAAGTGCTTATTTCTTTTAACAGCTCCTTTTCTGCGCTTAGTTAGCTGATGTGAGCTGGGGGAAGTGGTAGGGTCGCTACAGTTGCCACGTGTTTGGGAGGGGAAAATCAGCCAGGGTTACCATTCCTGATTACTCTTCAGTAATCCCTGCTGGAAAATGTATTCACATCAGGGCACATATTCTCCGATCGGAAAAGTTCAGGGAGCGTGCTTGTCCTACATTTCTTCTTGTGCCATTTTTGGGCAGGTGTTTATCCTCTTAAAATAAACAGAAGCTAAGCATTTGTATCTGAACTTTGCTGATTGGGAAATATACCCCCGAATGAGGGCTGGATCATGCCTGGCTACGATGCTCCCCGTGGCCAAATATCCAATTCACACCTACTGTTTGAACTCAGACATGAAGAATAATCACTTGCCTGGAGTATTCGAGGTCTACTGCCCCTGAGAAACTGAACCCCAACAGAGGAGTCCGTCCCTTCAGGAGAGAAAGTTGGAGGGGGGAGAAACGGATTTAAAAATTAAACTGAGACAGACTTTCTGACACCTGACCCATCTGTTTATTTAAAGTCTGTTGAATAAGAGTCATAACAAAGGAGTGAAGTATGAAAAATGGCACGCTGGGCCTGTCAAAAGCATCACCTGAAAAATATGGAGAACACACTAAGTTTGTCTCTGGTCTTACGGCACACCATGAAAGAGATGGTACAGTGAGTCGGTGGAGGGGGCTGGGAGCAAAATAAGTCAATTTATTTGTATTTTGAATTGCAAAGCAAATGCATTTTAGCCATGAATTTATCCTCTTGTCCCTTTTCCTCTCAACTCAGACCAACCCAACGTGGCGACAATAGAATTCAGCCCCTGCTTCTCTATCATTTAGCACGAGAATCATTTCAATTTTTTTTACTATGTTTGCAACATTTTATTCTCCATTTAAGTTATTGGAGAGTGAAATCGGGTGGGGTGTAAAATCGGCGTTCCACCCGATCCCGTGGGTTTCCCGAGCGGCGAGTTTGGTTAAAATTACCCCCATATTTGTCGCACTAGATCTCTGTATCTCCTGGCTATTCTGTATGGAGATGAACTATCAACGAGGTATAAACCAAAGAGGAAAAAGAACTGATGACACGCTACACTGAAGAAATCCCACCAGGTGATCAGCGACTATATTTCTCATAGCTTCATTTTATGCTCTCTGTTATATTATGTTTTCTTGGGAAGACATTAAATGTTGGCTGAGTGTTTTGGAACTAATCTGCTTTCCCTGGTTACATTTAAGAGAATGAACACCTGTCTTATTGGCCTTGAAATGGCACTATGGAAATCCCTAACATGTGCCAATTCAATTCCTTTGTCCCCTCTTTTAATAGCCATTAACTCGTTTTGTTTTATTTTAGTATGCTACTATTTGCACTGTATAATTTCAATGCAATTGTTTCCAGATCACTTGAGGTGCTTTCCAAACAAGGGCATGCAAGAGAGAAGTGAAGCAAACTAAAAAAGTGAAAGAGGAATGAAGGGGAAGTGAAAGGGGTTTGGATAGTTCATGCTGACTGGCTGATGTGTCGTTGGCTGTTCATTCTCTTACTAACACAATTTTCTTTTCATGCAACAGTACTATTTTATAGTTCTTTCATTCAGAGTTACTCTACGGGAGGATCATTAACTTTCACATTGCATGCGTACAGGATATCAAACAGCCTGTAGCGTGACAAGTCGGTGGTGCATTAAGGAACTCAGGTGATCTCATAAATCACGAGAGCAAACCTTCATCGGTTTATAAGGGTATAAAAAAGCATAGAATGAGAATAGTTTGGCCCATCAGAACTACTCCCTCCTTCAATCAACATATCGTGGACTGTACCCCGCCCAATTTGCTGGGAATATTCTCTGACAAGGCTTCAGCTTAACATCTCAACTGAAAGACAGCACCTCTAACAATTCAGCACTCCCCGAGCACTGCATTAAAGTATCACCCAAGATTATATGCTCAAGCCTCTGGAGTGGGGCTTGAATCCATGAATTTCTATCTCAGAAGCAAAGGTGCTATTGCTGACCCAACACACACTGTAGGATTTATTGCCACACTAGGTAGTGCATTTATCCACTGTGGTATAAGGGAATCCATATATGCTCTGTATGGATTCTGTAGTACCGAAGGAACTTTAATAGTGTATATCAGAGATTGTGGTAAAATAGAGATCCTTGGGGTGATTAGAATGTTGTTTTCCCTGTCACAATTTGTTGTTGAGGCAGAGTGCAAAAAATCCTTCAAAACTGAATTAGTGGCTTGAAAAACAGGAATATTAAAGGTCTTGGGGAATGTGGGAGGAACATGCAATTATAATAAGTAATTTGTGGAGAGATAGACTTGAGCCAATGGTCTATTTCTGTGCTGTAACATTCTATAATTCTATGAATTGATCCATTGCATATATCTGGCTTTTAGAGAAAGATGGCCAAAGTGTCCCAATTTAGAACATTTTTCCTGTCTTGAGATAACCTTGGGATACAGCCTCAAACACGTGGATCGACCTGACCCTCAGGAGTGGTCAAGTGGAATGTAGCAGATATACAAACAACAAGTGGAATGTTTCCCCTGTAGTGACTTGTAGTATGCTTTCTCCAGTTTATAATCTTGCTGTTCAACAGCAATAGTGTGCATCACTATAGGTATTTGTGCTTTGATGTTCACAAGTTAACACAACGTTCCTCATTCTCTATCCACGTTTGAAAATGCTAAGTAGTTGGTCTTATAGTTATTTTTTACTAACTCTGTTTGATTTTGGATCCAACCATTCTCTTAGCCTCTGAACTCCACTGCAGACCTGTCAACTTGCATTGTGTTGAAAGAGTGAGATTCTGGGTCAGCAATTGGGCAGGACTGCACTTTTTTCTGTGGGACTGGACTGGTAAATCAGCTGGGTTTGCCAGTTTTAGGAGTCCCGTGCATTGCTGCTGCTTTAATCGCGGTGCTGTCTAATGCTGGGATGTCTCATTTTTAAAATGGGACAGTTGAGAGATGTGATTCCTTGTTATAAAACTGAATCCCAACAGGTGGACTGACTGTACTGTAGTCCTAATAACAATGTTCTTCTGAGAATCAACTACTTGGGTATAGATGTAAGACACAACTGGTGGACGTTTTCATTGAGATGTCCACACTTTAAAAAAGCACGACTGAGAAAAGCCAGCATCCGTGTGCTAGACGCTCAACCCACAAAATAAGCTGATTCGCCCGTTCTTCAGCAATGACACACTCCCGGCCCAAACAATTATGTTTAAGTACTCTGGTAGTGCTAAGGAACAATTTATCAATGTCTCACGTACCAGCTGCATTCTGCTGAAGATTTCCAGGTTCTCTCTGCAGTGCTGCGTAACTTGAATTATGGGAGAAATGCCACCATTAACCCTGTTAACCTCTATTCACCTGAACATGTAATATAATTAATATAACCTTATTACAGTAATTACAAATTTATCCCATGGGATTTAACAATTTAGCCAACAGGGTAGAAAATAATTATTAGACATTAAAAATTCACTAATCTTTTAGTTAATTATTGAACAAACAATTGAAAAAAAAAGCACTATACCCCTTGGGGAGAGCTCACTTACTTTACTTACTTTAATGGAAATTCTCTTCCCTTTTTTATGGTGGTTGTACAGCAGCATTAATGAGCTGTGACATGGGAGCTGAACTGATCTAAATGCCTTGCTGAAGCTGTGACTTCCACAGGTAGCTCCTGAAATGCAACAGGGAAAAATCAAAGACAATAGTCCCTGGGAGGCTCAGATTATAATTTTTAAGATTTCCAAGCTTCCATCTTTTCCTTCAATTTCCACCCCAGCATCAGTCAGATGAATGTAGTGTGACTTACTTTTATTTTCTTCGTAATCCCTCCCTACTCACAGAATCTTACAGCACAGGAGGAGGCCATTCGACCCAGCCCTACTGCCAGGCCTTTTAAGTCACTTAAAAGCCACTCTGTGGGAGGCAGACTCAAGATGCTGTTGGCTGTTGCTTTGTCCTCCCTCCGAGGAAGGACCTAAACTTAGAGCCTCCTCTGAGACCAGGGCCAAAATCTGGAATTCACCTTGAACTCGTATCTTTCTGTGTTACAGTATCTTGGAGCTCCAATGTGATATGTCCCCACACCCTCATTCATTGCAATTCTGATAGTGAAACGTTGGTGAGAATTTTCTGCTGCATGGTCTGTTGAAATTTTTTTTTTCCTCCCCACCTCTCTTGAAGTTGCTGTCGCAGGCTTAGATATGGTTACCAAGTGTTAGCTTTGGCTCAGTTGGCAGCGCTCTCACTTCTGGGGCAGAAGTTGGTGGGTTTAAGCCCCACTGCAGGACTTGATCACAAAATTTAGGCTTGACACGTCACAGCAGTAATGAGAGAGTGCTGCATTGTTGGAGTCGCTGTCTTTCAGATGAGACGTTAAACAGAGGCCAGGTGGATGTAAAAGATTACAATGCATTATTTGAAGTAGAGCAGAGGCGTTGTCCTGACCAACATCAACCTGCACAAAAAAAAGAACAGATTAATGGTCATTTATCTTTTTGCCGCCTGTGGGACCTTGCTGCGCACAAATTGGCTGTTGCATTTGCCTACATTATAGTGACTGCACTTCAAAAGTAATTAATTGGCTGTAAAGTGCTTTGCGATGTCTTGAGGATGTGAAAGTCATAAATGCAAGTTCTTTGTTGACCAGCTATTGTCCCGTACCTCATCTAAGTGACCATCCTTCACATATGAGTCTAGACATAAGACAGGGTATTCAACCATTGCAGGTGAGAGGCGGCAGTACAGCCAAACTTGATTTCGTACTTATCCAATTTCCAGCAGGAGTCTCTTATGAACATTCGGGAGCAAGAACCCTGTCTGATCTTTCCTCTTCTTGGCCTAGGGACAGTGAGGCAAATTAAAGTGGCCCTATCACTATCCCAGCTGAGATCAGTTAGCTCAGCACAGAACATGGTCTGCATGCCTCAATTCCACAACAGATCGTGCATTTACCCACTGACACATTAGGGAGCACTTGTGATTTTATTTTCCTTTTTCTTTCCTCCCTTCGTCTCCTGAAGATATTTGGGGTAATCCGCGACTGACACTTCAGCTTGGGAGTAATGTAAGTTGGAGAATGATACCAGATGATACAAGAACTGAGAGGTTATATCTATCAGGAAAGATTGAACAGGTTGGTCTCTTTTCTCTAGAAAAGAGAATACTGAGGGGTGACCTAATAGAGGTCTTTAAGATTATGAAAGGGTTTGATAGGGTAGACATAGAGAAGATGTTTCCACTTGTGGAGGATACCAAAACTAGAGGTCATAAATATAAGATCGTCACCAATAAATCCGATAGGGAATTCAGGAGCAACTTCTTTACCCAAGGAGTGGTTAGAATGTGGAACTCGCTACCACAAGGAGCAGCTGAGGTGAATAGCATAGATGCATTTAAGGGGAAGCTAGATAAATACATGAGGGAGAAAGGAATAGAAGGTTAGGATTAGATGAAGAGGGCTGGGAAGAGGCTTGAGTGGAGCACAAACACCAGCATGGACCAGTTGGACCGAATGGCCTGTTTCTGTACGGCACATTCTGTGTAATTCTAAGTAGAAAAGGGGCTACGACGGAGTAAAGATACCTTTGCATTGCTCCTGTTGCACACTGGGAGCACATCTTTTCCATCCATTGAAGTTAATGAACAGAAAGCCACAGGTTGGGAGTTTGCAATTTCCTAATAGTGAAACTGTTATGCCAGTGTTGAACCTAATTCCCAACCAATGCTCCCTGTGAATGTGACTTCCCCATTGGGAGTGTGGAATCACTCCTATTGACTCCTTGCTGGGGCTTGGCCATTTAAAACAAAATTCATTCAGAAAAATACATATATTTTGTGAAGTCACCCTACAGTTTTGTTACAATATATTTGCAATAGTAGTTCTCTGAAATGTAAATGGATTTACAACACTTTTAACTTTTTGACCGACTGTAGCTAGAAAATAGAGACAACAGAAGGCCTGTAATTCAGAACATAACTTTATTAGACTCGAACCATGAAGGAAGAACTTGCATTTACATAGCGCCTTTCACAACCACAGGATGTCCCAAAGCGCTTTATAGCCAATGAAGTACTTTTTAAGTGTAGTCACTGTTATAACGTAGGAACCATGACAACCTGTATTAAAACCAAAATCACTTCAAAAAGAAATTACAGATGATTTTTTTTCAGTTAACAGGAGCGAGTGCAATGAATGGAGCAAGAAAATGTTTCTTTCATTTGCATTTTTATTCACTTGACACATATATAATATCCACATAGCAGGTATTCTCTGAGATAGACTGTAGGGTGTAGAATCCCATTGAAGCCAGATTTTGATTTGTTTTCCATTTCCACTGTGATGCAATATTCAAGATAATCAGAATTGAGTGGACTCTTTCAGTGATTCAGTCAGTACCTTAGTTTAATCGCACTAAGAAGAAAGCCCAGCCAACCAATACTGTTACCAGTACAGTGCTGGCTGCTGCTATGGTTGCAGATTGAGTCCCTGGTGTGGGCGACACACAAATACAAATTATTAAAGCTTCCAGCGAGACATCTTGCCTTGGGGCATGAAAAAGACTGATGGAGCATCCATCTTGCCTTAAAAAGTATTTAACGTCATAACCTTGGCTCCCGTTCTAGGATACTAACAGGAAATGTTTTGATCACTATACAGCAGATATCTCACTACTTGTCCCCAGCAATACTAATGCATCATTTATGTTTGACAACTCGGGGCTGTCTCTTCACTGTTAAAATGAAGCCGTTGTTGCAATTCCAACACCGCTTTCTTGTGTAAACAGCCCGATGACATACTGGAACCTACGTTTTTCGCTCTGCGCTGTGCTGAGTTACCGTACCTTATGCTAACAAGTACCATATTTACCAGTTACAGTGTGCTCCAACCTATGTAGGGTTCCCAGTGAAGGGCTAATTTTCGGAGTACTTGCTGGTTGCCTCACTTGCCAGCCACATTGAGAAGTTGCTGAATGTGCTGTCCACGATTTTACATCTGTTCATTTGATTATAATGGATGGAAAATCAAGTGTACTGTGTTCATGATTTCCCAAAAAGTACAGTCAACAGACGAGGCTCCCAACGGTAACAAGAACGTGGAAAATTACCCCCTTGCATCTCCTGTCAAATTCAAAGGCAAAAAATATCAAATCATATACCCACTTGCAACCATCTTCAGCCAGAAGTGCCAAGTGGATAATCCATCTCGGCCTTCTCCAGAGATCCCCACCATCACAGAAGCCAGTCTTCAGCCAATTTGATTCACTCCATGTGATATCAAGAAATGGCTGAGTGCACTCGATACAGCAAAGGCTATGGGCCCTGACAACATCCTGGTTGTAGTCACCATTGACCAGAAACTTAACTGGACCAGCCACATAAATACTGTAGCTACAAGAGCAGGTCAGAGGCTGGGTATTCTGTGGCGAGTGACTCACCTCCTGACTCCCCAAAGCCTTCCCACTATCTGCAAGGCACAAGTCAGGAGTGTGATGGAATACTCTCCATTTGCCTGGATGATTGCAGCGCCAACAACACTCAAGAAGCTCGACACCATCCACGGCAAAGCAGCCCGCTTGATTGGCACCCCATCCACCACCCTAAACATTCACTCCCTTCACCACCGGCGCACAGTGGCTGCAGTGTGTACCATCCACAGGATGCACTGAGCAACTCACCAACGCTTGTTCGACAGCACCTCCCAAACCCGCGACCTCAACCACCTAGAAGGACAAGGGTAGCAGGCACATGGGAACACCACCATCTGCACGTTCCCCTCCAAGTCACACACCATCCTGACTTGGAAATACATTGCCGTTCCTTCATTGTCGCTGGGTCAAAATCCTGGAACTCCCTACCTAACAGCACTGTGGGAGTACTTTCACCACACGGACTGCAGCGGTTCAAGAAGGCGGCTCACCACCACCTTCTCAAGGGCAATTAGGGATGGGCAATAAAAGCCCGCCTTGCCAGCGACGCCCACATCCCATGAATGAATTAAAAAAAACTTCATATGGATAGAACTACTGATTGAACTTACATGAACAAATATACTTGGTAAGATATTATACAGCACAAAAATGGTCAGGCAGAGGTTTATTTCAAGCATCAGGCTCGCCATAGTTAAAGGCCCAGATAAATTCGAGGGGTGCGTATCCAGTGTAAGTGCTGAGATGTGGTTCGCTTGGACCTCCACTGCCAAAGCTCGAAGGGTCAGTAGGTGATCCTTTTATTTCGATGATAATGGAAGGCACCTGCAACAAGAAGGACACATTTAGGCGTCCGCCCACTGAGAGGCTGGAGAATCCCGCCGAAGAATGGCCTGCTGAGGGAGAAGGAGTGCTGGGTTCCCCCCAACCCCACTGGAAGCATGCGTTAGGTGACCAGCTTTGTAAAGAGGGGGGAGGGAGGGAGTGCTTAATTAAAAAAATGACACATGTTCTTCAGTGGGCTATGCTGCAATCCTGGCCTGAATCCCCCAGGTGGTCTCCACATGCACTGTTTGCTGGGTAGCTATGTCTGGTTTCATGTACCTCTGCTGATGCTATGCTAGGTCTCTCTGAAGACTGGGAAACTGGGAAATCCTGATATTCCTGCCCCTGGCCCTAACAAATCATACACTGATGACCACGTTTGGGGAGGGTGGAGACTCTATCCCTAACAGACCAAGAAAGAATTCCAACTTAATGTCAAGACGCAAAGTATCTGAGTTCTGGCCAAATGCGCGGTCATTTAAGCGGACTCCTGCCGAAGTTACAGAAGGAGTACATTGGAAGTGCCATCCAATTTCAGGGCCAAACATTACAGCAAATACTGCTTTCAGCTTAACAGTTTCGAAGATGATACTGTTCCTTGGGATTAACCCAGCATCAAAGCTGCAGGACAGGCTAGGGTGTGTGGCCCAACTAAGAGTTCTATATACAAACGCATGGAGTATAAGGAATAAATTAAATGAACTACAGGTTCAAATTCAAATTGGAGGGTATGACATGATAGATATTACTGAGACATGGCTGCGGGATGGTCAGGATTGGCAACTAAATATACCGGGTTATAAGGTCTACAGGAGAGATAGGGAAAATGGAGGAGGGGGAGGAGTAGCCTTAGTGATTAGAGATGAAATCACTTCAATGATAAAGGAGGATATAACGAGAGGTCAGCAGCCAACAGAGACCTTATGGGTTGAATTGAGAAATAGGAAAGGATCGAAGTCTATTGTGGGAGTTGTGTATAGGACCCCTGGCAGCAGCTCTGAAGTGCTAGATTGTATAAATGCAGAGATTAGACAAGCGTGTAAAAAAGGCATAGTGGTCTTAATGGGGGACTTTAACTTTCACATAGATTGGGAAAAGCAGACTAGCAACTGTCAGAAAGCTAGTGAATTTCTTGAGTGTGTCCGGGATAGTTTTCCACAGCAGTATGTCCTAGAGGCAACAAGGGGCAAGCCAAACTAGATTTAATAATGAGTAATGAAACAGATTTAGTTAACAGTTTAACTGTGCGTGAACATCTATCCAATAGTGATCACAACATGATCGAGTTCAATGTAGTGTTTGAAAGGGAAAAAAGTGAATCAGCTTCTAAGATTCTAGACTTGGGTGAGGCCGACTTCAATGGGATGAATGTAAGGAATCTTACAACACCAGGTTATGGTCCAACAATTTTATTTTAAAATCACAAGCTTTTGGAGATTATCCCCTTCGTCAGGTGAGTGAGTGAATAAGAGGTTCTCAAATCGCATATCTTATATTAGGCTGGGACACCATCACACCAATCAAAAGGTGTCGTTGGTGTTCAGACACGTTAGCCACGGAAAACAGTAGGTCCCAGTATGCTGATTACACATTGTGTCAAATTACACAGACAGAGAGAAAGAGACCCAAAAGGCAGAGAGAGAGAGAATATTAAAAACAGATAATTTTTTTTTCCCCTTGCTGGTGGGGTTACGTGTAGCGTGACATGAACCCAAGATCCCGGTTGAGGCCGTCCTCATGGGTGCGGAACTTGGCTATCAATTTCTGCTCGACGATTTTGCGTTGTCGTGTGTCTCGAAGGCCGCCTTGGAGAACGCTTACCAGAAGATCGGTGGCTGAATGTCCTTGACTGCTAAAGTGTTCCCCGACTGAAAGGGAACCCTCCTGTCTGGCGATTGTTGTGCGGTGTCCGTTCATCCGTTGTCGCAGTGTCTGCATGGTCTCGCCAATCTACTATGCTCCGGGGCATCCTTTCCTGCAACGTATGAGGTAGACAACGTTGGCCGAGTCACAGGAGTATGAACCATGTACCTGGTGGGTGGTGTCCTCTCGTGTGATGGTGGTGTCTGTGTCGATGATCTGGCATGTCTTGCAGAGGTTACCGTGGCAGGGTTGCGTGGTGTCATGGACGCTGTTCTCCTGAAAGCTGGGTAATTTGCTGCGAACGATGGTCTGTTTGAGGTTGGGTGGCTGTTTGAAGGCGAGTAGTGGAGGCGTGGGGATGGCCTTTGCGAGGTGTTCGTCGTCATCGATGACATGTTGAAGGCTGCGGAGAACATGGCGTAGTTTCTCCGCTCCGGGGAAGTACTGGATGACGATGGGTACTCTGTTGGTTGCGTCCTGTGTTTGTCTTCTGAGGAGGTCTATGCGATTCTTCGCTGTGGCCCGTCGGAACTGTCGATCGACAAGTCGAGCGTCATATCCCGTTCTTACGAGGGCATCTTTCAGCGTCTGTAGGTGTCCATCGCGTTCCTCCTCGTCTGAGCAGATCCTGTGTATTCGTAGGGCCTGTCCATAGGGGATGGTCTCTTTGACGTGGTTGGGGTGGAACTGGAAAAGTGGAGCATCGTGAGGTTGTCCGTGGACTTGCGGTAGAGTGAGGTGCTGAGGTGCCCGTCTTTGATGGAGAATTGTGTGTCAAAGAAAGAAACCGATTCTGAGGAGTAGTCCATGGTGAGTTTGATGGTGGGATGGAACTTGTTGATGTTATCGTGTAGTCTCTTCAGTGATTCTTCGCTGTGGGTCCATAGGAAGAAAATGTCGTCAAT
Source organism: Heptranchias perlo (assembly GCF_035084215.1). Lineage (NCBI taxonomy): Eukaryota > Metazoa > Chordata > Chondrichthyes > Hexanchiformes > Hexanchidae > Heptranchias > Heptranchias perlo. Next base: position 18,510,908 of record NC_090331.1, on the reverse strand, counting down.
GTATCTGGTGTACAGTGTCCACATCAATGGGATGAGACAGAGACTGTCCACAGTAAACTGGGCAAATCTGTTAATGGGTAAAATGACTGATGATCAGTGGGAAATGTTTAAAGAAACATACAGAACCGGTTTATACCCCTGAGGGGAAGAACTCCACTTGCCAAAAAAAACAGCCATGAACAACTAAACAGGTAAGGGACGGTATAAGACATAAGGAAAGGGCATACAAAAAGGCAAAAAATGGCACAGATCCTGGCAAATGGGAAAGATACAAAGATCAACAAAGGATCACAAAACAGACAGTAAGAGCTACAAAAAGAGAGTATGAAAAGAAACTTGCAAGGGATATCAAAACCAATACGAAGTACTTTTATTGTTATATTAGGAAAAAGTGGGTGGTCAGGAGCAGTGTTGGCCCCTTAAAAACTGAAAGTGGTGCTACTGTCATTGACAATGGGGAAATGGCGGACATGTTGAATAATTACTTTGCGTCGGTATTTACAGTAGAAAAAGAGGATAGCATGCTGGAAATCCCAAGAAAACTAATATTGGATCGGGGACAGGGCCTCAATAAAATTAACATAAGTAAAACAACAGTAATGAAGAAAATAATAGCACTAAAGAGTGACAAATCCCCAGGACCAGATGGTTTCTATCCCAGGGTTTTAAAGGAAGTAGGTGAGCACATTGCAAATGCCCTAACTATAATCTTTCAAAGTTCTCTAGATTCAGGAACTGTCCCTCTGGATTGGAAAATTCCACATGTTACTCCGCTTTTTAAGAAAGGTGAGAGAGGGAAACCAAGGAATTATAGACCAGTTAGCCTAACATCTGTTGTGGGGAAAATGCTGGAGTCTATAATTAAGGATAGGGTGACTGAACACCTCGAAAATTTTCAGTTAATCAGAGAGAGCCAGCATGGATTTGTGAAAGGTAGGTCGTGCCTGACAAACCTGATTGCATTTTTTGAAGAGGTGACTAAAGTAGTGGACAGGGTAATGTCAATGGATGTTATTTATATGGACTTCCAGAGGGCATTCGATAAAGTCCCACATAAGAGACAGGCAGCCCATGGAATCAAGGGAAAAGTATGGACTTGGTTAGGAAGTTGGCTGAGCGAAAGGCGGCAGAGCGCAGGGATAATGGGTATGTACTCACATTGGCAGGATGTGACTAGTGGAGTCCTGCAGGGATCTGTCTTGGGGCCTCAATTATTCACAATATTTATCAACAACTTGGATGAAGGCATAGAAAGTCTCATATCTAAGTTTGCCGATGACACAAAGATTGGTGGCATTGTCAGCAGTGTAGATGAAAACATAAAATTACAAAGGGATATTGATAGATTAGGTGAATGGGCAAAACTGTGGCAAATGGGATTCAATGTAGGCAAGTGTGAGGTCACCCACTTTGGACCAAAAAAGGAAGAACAGGGTAATTTCTAAATGGTAAAAAGTTAAAAACAGTGAATGTCCAAAGGGACTTAGGAGTTCAGGTACATAGATCATTGAAGTGTCATGAACAGGTGCAGAAAATAATCAAGAAGGCAAATGGAATGCTGGCCTTTATATCTAGAGGACTGGAGTACAAGGGGGCAGAAGTTATGCTGCAGCTATACAAAACCCTGGTTTGACCGCACCTGGAGTACTGTGAGCAGTTCTGGGCACCGCACCTTCGGAAGGACATATTGGCCTTGGAGGGAGTGCAGCTTAGGTTTACTAGAATGATACCCGGACTTCAAGGGTTAAGTTACATGGAGAGATCACACAAATTGGGGTTGTATTCTCTAGAGTTTAGAAGGTTAAGGGGTGATTTGATCAAAGTTTATAAGATATTAAGGAGAACAGATCGGGTGGATAGAGAGAAACTATTTCCGCTAGTTGGGGATTCTAGGAGTAGGGGGCACAGTCTAAAAATTAGAGCCAGACCTTCCAGGGGTGAGATTAGAAAACATTTCTACACACAAAGGGTGTTAGAAGTTTGGAACTCTCTTCCACAAACAGCAATTGATGCTAGCTCAATTGTTAAATTTAAATGTGAGATAGATAGCTTTTTGCCAACCAAAGGTATTAAGGGATATGGGCTAAAAGGCAGGTATATGGAGCTAGATCACAGATCAGCCACGATCTTATCAAATGGTGGAGTGGGCTCGAGGGGCTGAATGGCCTACTCCTGGTCTTATGTTCCTATGTTGGGATGAAATTGATCAGTCTTCACTCATACCTGGGTAACAGGATGCAGTTTAGGTAAGTCTTTCAGCTGGAGGTGCTGCATGTAGAATAGATGAGCCCAAGTGCTCATGGAGTGCTACACATCCAACTGCATAATGGACATTGCCGGAACAATAGCCACAATGGACTCCTTCGACGTGAGAGTAATTCCTTTGAAGAAGTAAAGCAAATAGAGTCTCAATGGTCTTAACTTGAGCTCATCCAAAACTCTGCTGCTTAACTCGCACCAAGTCCTGTTCACCCATCACCCCGTGCTCGTTGACCTACATTGGCTCCCAGCCTGGCAACACCTCAATTTTAAAATTCTCATCCTTGTTTTCAAATCCCTCCATGGCCTCACGCTCCCTCTCTCTGTAACCTCCTCCAGCCCGACAATCCTCCGAGATCTCTTGCCTCTTGCGCATTCCCGATTTTAATTGCTCCACCATTGGCTGCCGTGCCTTAAGCTGCCTACGCCCTAAGCTCTGGAATTCCCTCCCTAAATCTCTATGCCTGTCTACCTCTCTCTCCTCCTTTAAGATACTCCTTAAAATCTACCTCTATGACCAAGCTTTTGGTCACTTATCCCAATATCTCTTTATGTGGTTCGGTGTCAAACTTTGTTTGATAATCGCTCCTGTGAAGCGCCGTGGGATGTTTTACTACGTTAAAGGCACTATATAAATGCACGATGTTGTTGTTAACATCTTAGAACACAATAGGATGATGGGTTGAACATAAGAACATAAGATATAGGCGCAGGAGTAGGCCATTTGGCCCCTCGAGCTTGCTCCGCTATTCAATAAGATCATGGCTGATCTTCTACCTCAACTCCACTTTCCTGCTTATCCTCATATCCCTTGGTTCCCTTAGAGTCCAAAAATCTATCGATGTCAGTCTTGAATATACTCAACAACTCAGCACCCACAACTCTCTGAGGCAGAGAATTCCAAAGATTCACAACCCTCTGAGTGAAGAAATTTCTCCTCACTCAGTCCTAAATGGCCAACCCCTTATCCTGAGATTACGCCCCCTAGTCTAGACTCTCCAGCCAGGGGAAACAACCTCTCAGTGTCTACCCTGTCAAGCCTTCTCAGAATCTGATATGTTTCAATGAGATCACCTCACACTCTTCTAAACTCCGGAGAGTATAGGTCCATTCTACTCAACCTCTCCTCATGGGACAACCCTCTCATCCCAGGAATCAATCTAGTGAACCTTCGTTGCTCCGCCTCTAAGGCAAGTATATCCTTCCTTACATGAGGAAACCAAAACTGTACACAGTACTCCAGGTGTAGTCTCACCAAAGCCCTGTACAATTGCAGTAAGATTTCCTTACTCTTGTACTCCAACCCCCTTACAATAAAGGCCAACATACCATTTGCCTTCCTAATTGCTTGCTGTACCTACCTGCATGTTAACTTTCTGTGTTTCGTGTACAAGGACCCCCAAATCCCTCTGAACACCAACATTTAATAGTTTCTCGCCATTTAAAAAATATTCTGTTTTTCTATTTGTCCTATCAAAGTGAATAAGCTCACTTTTCCTCACATTATACTCCATCTGCCACCTTCTTGCCCACTCACTAACCTGTCTAAATCCCTTTGCAGACTCTTTGTGTCCTCCTCATAGCTTACTTTCCCACCTAGCTTTGTATCGTCAGCAAACTTGGATACATTACACTTGGTCCCTTCATCTAAATCATTAATATAGATTGTAAATAGCTGAGGCCCAAGCACTGACCCTTGCGGCATCCCACTTAGTTATAGCCTGCCAACCTGAAAATGACCCGTTTATACCTTCTCTCTGTTTTTTGTCCTTTAACCAATCCTCTATCCACGCTAATATATTACCCCAACCCTATGAGCCCTTATCTTTTGAAACAACTTTTTGTGTGGCACCTTATCGAAGGCCTTTTGAAAATCAATTATACAACATCCACTGGTTCGCCTTTATCTACCCTGCTAGTTACATCCTCAAAAAACTAAAAGATTTGTCAAACATGATTTCCCTTTCATAAAACCACGTTGACTCTGCCTAATCATATTATGATTTTCTAAGTGCCTCGTTCCACATCTTTAATAATAGTTTCTAGCATTTTCCCGACTACTGATGTCAGGCCAACTGGTGTGTAGTTCCTTGTTTTCTCTCTCCCTCCTTTCTTGAAGAGCGGTGTTACATTTGCTACATTCCAATCCACTGGGACCCTTCTTGAATCGAGCAAATTTTGGAACATCATGTCACGTCTATCACCCACAGATTTCCCTCATCACAGGCAGCCTGTTTTACCTCATAACAAAAACTCTGACATTCAGAACAATTCCCTGAGAATAAAAAATAAAATGACAAGGACTAATTGCTGTAGAGAGCTGAAATGGAACCCTTTAAAATACAAACGTCTAGCTTGCAGTGGAGTCAGAGTGTCTGCTGTGCACCCAGAGCTTTTGCTCAGCAGTTTGAACACAGTATTTTCGCAATGTTTTCGGATAATGGGGGAAATTGTTGGGGTGAGTGGAGGAGAAAATTGGGGCGGGACCCTGCTACATTGAGCCTCCACCTCGTTTGATCAGTGCTGGGATTTCCTGGGGGAGGGTTTTTTTTTATTCGTTCATGGGATGCGGGCGTTGCTGGCAAGACCAGCATTTATTGCCCATCCCTAATTGCCCTTAAGAAGGTGGTGGTGAGCCGTCTTCTTGAACCGCTGCAGTCCGTGTGGTGAAGGTTCTCCCACAGTGCTGTTAGGAAGGGAGTTCCATGATTTTGACCCAGCGACGATGAAGGAACGGCAATATATTTCCAAGTCAGGCTGGTGTGTGACTTGGAGGGGAACGTGCAGGTGGTGGTGTTCCCACGTGCCTGCTGCTCTTGTCCTTCTAGATGGTAGAGGTCACGGGTTTGGGAGGTGCTTTTGAAGAAGCCTTGGCGAGTTGCTGCAGTGCATCCTGTGGATGGTACACACTGTAGCCACAGTGCGCCGGTGGTGAAGGGAGTGAATGTTTAGGGTGGTGGATGGGGTGCCAATCAAGCGGGCTGCTTTGTCCTTGATGGTGTCGAGCTTCTTGAGTGTTGTTGGAGCTGCACTCATCCAGGCAAGTGGAGAGTATTCCATCACACTCCTGACTTGGTCCTATGTCCACAGCCTTCAAAATGTAACTGGAAATCCCATAATTTCTGCCTCCGAGCCCCCAGTGTACTGTATGTCTACATGGAGCAGGTGTACAGAACTCTAAGCTGGCAGTCGTGGGCCCACCATAATGGGAAAGGCCCTGCTTTCTTGAAAGCAGCTGGTCGCAAAGCAATCTGCTGCTACAAATTCACCGGCTGTCATGTTTCAGGAATGTTGTGCCACTCAGCTGATCTGTGACTTTAACTGCAAATGGAGCAGAGACATGCGCAACAGGTCTCCGCCCCCTTTTCCTCTGTTGTCCCCAGATATAGGCACACATGGGGCTCAATGCAGGGGAACATCACCCCTGAAGGTTTGTCTTTATAGGCTCATGAGCACAAACACTCTTGTACGGCACAGTGGCGGAGAGATTATGATACTGGGAAATCCTGCCTATTACATCCAATGTTATGGACCTAGTAAAGGCCTCAAACGTCAACTAGAGTAAGGTGCAGAAAGACCTGGGGCATCTCTGCCCTCTGGGAGATGTATCAGGGCTGGCACCTTTGCAGGTGCAATGTGCCAGTCCCAGTTCTGCAAACGACTCTGTCCCCCCAATATTTGGGGCAAGGCCTCCAGCTTGGCGCTGGTGCAGACAACTTTTGCTGGCAGGGTGGACCCCCAGAATTCCAGAACTTATGTGGCTGACTCTAAATGCCCTCCGAAGTGACCTAGAAAACGACTCCATTGTAAAAACAATCGCTCATAAGGAGGCCCATTACCACCGTTGATAACGCAGACAGAATCTTAACGGTCTTAACATCTTAGGATGCGACAGAACATTGGCTTATGATAATCTATTCTATCTTTGCCTCAGCCATTTAATTCTTTTTGTATTGTTGCAGGAAACAAATATTATAATCTAAAGGGAGATAAAATGAAAAACCAGGCATGCTGCAAATCTGAAACAATAAAAGGAAATTCTGAAATTGCGCAGAAAGTCAGTAAACACCTGAAAGAGAATAAAAGGACAGATTAACATTTCAGTGGAAGCCCCTCATCAGAACTGGAATAGAGCAGGCAGAACTGATTAAGACAAAAGGAGAGAAGACAGGGAAAAGAGGAAAATGACAGGTAAAGGAACGCAATCATGACAAAGAGGGGTACAGAAACTGAACTGGATGGTTCTGGTATTTTCTACTGATCAGGGCGAGCTATTAATATAACTGATTATAATGTGACTGGTTAAGGGCAGGGCAGATATTTCCTTACTTGCCAACTTCAACTGGTTTCTTGTGGCTATACCTTCTGCCAGGTATAAACCAAATTGGAAGAGTTATATTGAAACTGCACAATCCGGAATCACTGGTTTGTAATACCTTTGTGTGGTTATCAGTCACTTCATCTGTGTTGCAGTACGGGGCTGGTAGGAACTGGCCCTATCTTGCTGAGCATGAATTCTGAGAAATATACTGATAATAGCTGGAGAGGTCATTTTGAATTTAGGTCAAGAGATACACGACGAGGGAGCCTGAGGTTCCATTGAACATCTTATATGAAAGATTGGCTTACAGAAAGTGCACTTGTAGAAGTGCAGTGGGAACGCGTTTCCGCGGGTAATGGGGGTTTCTGCCGCACTTCTGGCGGAGTTATAGCGGCAGAGCGGGAGCAGCTCTGAGGAAATCCTCGGCGTAACTGCAGCATCCGTCGGTGTGAGCAGGTTTGCTTCGCACTAAATTCTGCAGTTAACTGTGCTAAATGCAGCCTGAATCCAGAGTCAAGGGGCTCGATTTTAGGAGGGAGGCGGGTTGGCAGCGTGGGTAACGTGCCCAGTGAATTCGGGGTGCTCTGCACGCGATCGCAGCCTAATTGAAGGCACTTACCTTGGCTTTCGGGTTTCGCGCTGGAAAGCTGCACAGCAAGCGGACTTTGCAGCCGCATCATAGGCTGTCAGCTGGAGGAGCCCTATTTAAAGGGGCAGTCCTCCACTGATTGATACTGCAGAAAGGAGCCAAAATTACAGCATGGAGCAGCCCAGGGGGAAGGCTGCTCCCAGGTTTAATGATGCCTCATTCCAGGTCCGACTGGATGGGGTGAGGAGGAGGAGGACAGAGATCTTCTCCCTGGTGGACTGGAGGAAGTGACCTGCCTCTGCCACCACGAAGGCCTGGCTTGAGGTGGCAGAGGAAGTCCCCTGCACCACCAACATATCACGCACCTGCTTACAGTGCAGGAGGTGCTTCAATGACCTAAGTAGGTCAGCCGAAGTGAGTACACTTACTCATTTCCCTACACTCCATCTGCCACATCACCGCCCCCACCCCACATCTCCTTCTGCACTGCCAACACTACTCTATCACATCACTCCTCACACCCACTCAAAGCTCATCCTCATCTTACCTGCACTTACTCACCTCGCCAGAAGGTTGTTTTTGTGAGTCGAAGGTTGTTTTTGTGACTGGAAGCCTGTGGCCAGTGGGGTACCACAGGGATTTGTGCTGGGGCCCTTGCTGTTTGTGGTCTACATTAACGACTTGGATATGAATGTAAAAGGTATTATCAGTAAGTTCGCTGATGATACAAAAATTGGTAGGGTGGTAAATAGCGAGGAGGATAGCCTCAGTCTGCAGGATGATATAGATGGGTTGGTCAGATGGGCGGAACAGTGGCAAATGGAATTTAACCCGGAAAAGTGCGAGGTGATGCACTTTGGAGGGACTAACAAGGCAAGGGAATACACAATGAATGGGAAGACCCTAGGCAAGACAGAGGGTCAGAGGGATCTTGGTGTGCAAGTTCACAGATCCCTGAAGGCGGCGGAACAGGTAGATAAGGTGGTAAAGAAGGCATATGGGATACTTGCCTTTATTAGCCGAGGCATAGAATATAAGAGCAAGGAGGTTATGATGGAGCTGTATAAAACACTGGTTAGGCCACAGCTGGAGTACTGTGTGCAGTTCTGGTCGCCGCACTACAGGAAGGATGTGATCGCTTTGGAGAGGGTGCAGAGGAGATTCACCAGGCTGTTACCAGGGCTGGAGCGCTTCAACTATGAAGAGAGACTGGGAAGATTGGGTTTGTTTTCCTTGGAGCAGAGGAGGCTGAGGGGGGACATGATTGAGGTGTACAAAATTATGAGGGGCATAGATAGGATGGATACTCAGGAGCTTTTTCCCTTCGTTGAGGGTTCTATAACAAGGGGGCATAGATTCAAGGTAAAAGGCGGGAGGTTTAGAGGGGATTTGAGAAAGAACTTTTTCACCCAGAGGGTGGTTGGAGTCTGGAACTCACTGCCTGAGAGGGTTGAGGAGGCAGGAACCCTCACAACATTCAAGAAGCATTTGGATGAGCACTTGAAATGCCATAGCATACAAGGCTACGGAACAAATGCTGGAATATGGGATTAGATTAGACTGGGCTTGATGGCCGGCGCGGACACGATGGGCCGAAGGGCCTCTATCCGTGCTGTATAACTCTATGACTCTATGACTCTACTCATCCCATCACTACCACTCAACCCAATCCTCATACAATCTCATGGCTCCATCTCATACTCACCCTCTCATGCATCTCTTTCACGATCAGCCTCACCCAACCTGCCACTACCTGTGATGCAGCCACAGGGCATGCATTACATATGTGTAGTAGGAAGCATAAGGCAAATGTGTCGTGAGCATGAAAGGGATGCACAAGGGCATTTGTGGGTTTGTCATGGTTTTTACTTATATTTGATTTCTGATCAACTCACATTATATATTATATTGTCACCACTACTGCCACGTCTTTGCAAATCTTGTCTGGTTTGTGCAATAATGCCCTTTCCTGAGGATCATCATGAAGACCCACAACTGATGCCACCCATTGTGTCACTGCAGAGTGGGTGTAGGTATATTTGCAGGGCTCTTTTGTGCAGACGACTGAGAGACGTCGGCGATGTCCCCGGTGGCAACCTGGAAGGATGCGGAGGAGAAGTTGTTGTGGGCAGTGGTGATTTTGACAGGTAAGAAGATGGTGCTCAGGCCAGCCGGGAGCAGCTCGGCATGAAGGAGGCTGCAGATGTCCATGATACATGTCGAGTGACTCTGAGCCTCCGTGTGCACTGCTGCTCAGAGAGGTCCAAGGAAGCTGAGCCTCGGTCTGTGACCCTGTGGCAAGGGTAGTGCCCTCTGTGACGCATCTCTCTCTGCGGTTGCCCTCCCTCCTGCTGTGCAGGTGGATGTGTCACAGCACTGTGTTGTCAAGCTCCATGTGTCAGAGGTGGACGGCGTGGCCGGCGAGGCTGTTGATGCTGTTCGTCCTCCGAGGAGGTCATGACTGCAGCTACGGCGGCCCCCATCCGGAAGATGTACATCTGAGGGGGTCCGCAAGGTAGGTACATGTGTCTGGACCCCGGGGTAAGTGTGCAAGTAGGTGAATTTTATTGTTAGGAGGAGGGTGGTGGAGGCCAAACTTTGTCCAAAGTGACAGAGTGGCCTCCTGCAATGAGTGAGGGTCTCCCCCCCAACCTGTCAAATGGACCTTTGTAGCTCCCACAGGCTGATGGCTGCAACACGTCCATTTCAACTGGGAGTGTTTCCCCCAGTACGGGAAACAGTCTCAGTTGAGTTGAAAATCCCACCCCTCCTAAAATATCCTACTAATCAGGTCTCCTGAACTATCTAATTAATTGCCTTAAGTGGGATCCTGCCGGCTTTAATTGCTGGCGGGAGTCCCGGATGCGGGGGCTGCGTGTGCATCTAAGCGATCTAAGCGCGTCACTGGGGAACCCAGAAGTGGGCGGGGTGGAGCCGGGCTCCGGACCCGCCCCGGGAATCCCCGATTTTCGGAACCCTCCCATCACGAACCCGCCGTCTCAGACGTCCAAAAATCGAGCCCAAGGTCTGACATTGGAGCGAAGGGGAGTAACTCCACTTTGCTTCGCTTCAGAGTTAGTTCCGGCCCCGATGCCTGATTTATACAACACAAGTTTTAGCGCTGGTGCAGAAGCTGAAACAGCTTGGTACTGATGTTGAGCTTCGAGCACAAAATCCAGTCTAACACTCCTAGTGCAGTACTGAGGGTGTGTTGCCGTTTTTTGGATGAAACGTTAAACCAAGGCCCCATCTTCCCTCTCAGGTGGAGGTACAAGATCCTACGGCACTATTCGAAGAAGAGCAGGGGAGTTCTCCTCAGTGTCCTGGCCAATATTTATCCCTCAACCAACATCACTAAAACAGATTATCTAGTCATTATCTCATTGTTGTTTGTGGGACCTTGCTGTGCGCAAATTGGCTGCTACGTTTCCTACATTACAAGAAGTGACTACACTTCAAAAAGTACTTCATTGGCTGTAAAGCACTTTAGGACATCCTGAGGTTGTGAAATTTCTTAGTGTGAATACATTGTAGGAGACTGGTTTACTTTAATAGAGAAGTCATCTGATACTTGCAATACAAACAGTTCACAATGGAAAATAGTTTGCAGGGGAACTGCTGCCCACTATGCACCCCCACCCCCACCCCACCACTAAGCTTAAGTAGAAATTAAAGGGAGGATCATTTCTACCATGACACCGTACACAAGAAAATCATTAACATTTTTTATGATGCTGCGGCATATTTTAACCTGAATGATGTCTTCACATCAATGTCATTACGTGACTTGTAAAAATTCTTTTCCAAAAACACCACACGAGTGGTATTGTCCATTTAAACAAATCCATGGTAACCTCCCTCCGCTCACTATGGAATAATCAACATTTAGTCAGAAATACTATTTTTGTTGAAAAGATTATTCTGTTGTTTATTGATCTGTTTCCAAAAATATGAAAACTAATCAATAGGATGCAGATTTTTGGAATTGTGAATATCTCGAAAATTCCCCTGATGGAATTGATCAGATACTGAATTCCGTTGCACTACAATCCTCACCTGTACATTCCTCCACACTGCAAGTAACTGTTTCATTTTTTACACAAGCACTCATTTCCACTGTGTTAGCAATCTCAGAGACAGTGGCAAAATTTCCTCCTACAGCTATTTTTAGTGGAATCATACGTGCGTTTTTAGAATAGGTTCAGGATTTTGCTCGAAATTGTGAACATAGGAAATCTTTGTGCCATGTTTCCAAGGTGACTAACAATGTCCTCTACCATATTAAGCAGAAGGAATAGCAAAATCAAATACCAGACACTGGAATTAACAACTTTAAGATTCAAAGTATAAATAGTATCTTAATTAATGAAGGAGTCATTTTTATAGGAGTCTTGTAATTTTACTTTCGAGCAACAAATAACACTGTAATTATACCCTTCTTTGAATTATATGACAATATTATTTGTGTTAATGATATTGCAATAGCATCACAAGATCCTCAAAGAAAGTCATAACAGCGCTAGTTTTAATTATCATTCGCATTCTTTTAATGTATAGAGACAGTCGTATATGTATCTTAAACAATTACTGATATAGAACATAGGAATAGTTAAGGTGGGAAAAGGTGTTTCAGTCTGCCAAAGCATATCCCTCCAGTACATTAATTCTTACATCCTGGCATATTTTGAATAACTCCATGTTTTTGCCTCTATTACCTTGGTTGGTCGCTGCCTTGTCACTGAGAGTGAAGAAGCCTTTCCTGATACTTGTTCTAACTTACCTTTTCATTAATTTCCATTGATGTCATCTGGTGCTACTTTCTTAGAATACTTTGAAGTACTATCTCGATTTACTTTATTCATACTAATTTACATAGAAAGAAAGCGCCTTTCACGACCTCAGGACGTTCCAAAGTGCTTTACAGCCAATGAAGTGATTTTGAAGTGTAGTTACTGCTGTAATGTGGGAAAGGCGGCAGTCAAGTTGCGCACAGCAAGGTCCCACAAACAGCAATGTGATAATGATCAGATAACTTGTTTTAGTGATGTTGGTTGACACCTAGTTGAAGTACACCTTTTACCACCTGCTCTCCAGGTTCAAGCTTCTCTAATCTTTCATCATAGTTCGTCCCCTTTACCCCTGCAATCAGTCTTGTTGCTTTTTCTCTGAACACCATCCAATGCACTCATCAGTACATCGTAAAAGTCTCAGTATAACCTCTGTGAAGATAGGAACATAGGAACAGGAGTAGGTCATTTAGCCCCTTGGGGCAGTTCCACCATTCAATGAGATCATGGCTGATCTGTGTGCTAACTCCATATACCTGCCTTAGCCCCATATCCCTTAATATCTTTGGTTAACAAAAATCTATCAATCTCAGATTTAAAATTAACAATTGAGCTAGCATCAACTGCTGTTTGCGAAAGAGAGTTCCAAACTTCTACCACCCTTTGTGGGTAGAAGTGTTTCCTAACTTCACTCCTGAAAGTCCTGGAACTAATTTTTAGGCTGTGTCCTCTAGTCCTAGACTCCCCAAATAGTGGAAATAGTTTCTCTCTATCTACCCTGTCAGTTCCCATTAATATCTTGAAAACTTTGATCAAACCAGCCCTTAATCTTCTAAATTCCAGGGAATACCCTAATTTGTGTAATCGTTCCTCGTAATTTAACCCTTAAAGTCCAGGTATCATTCTAGTAAATCTACACTGCACTCCTACCAAGGCAAATATATCCTTCCTAATGTCCGGTGCCCAGAACTGAACACAGTATTCCAGGTGTGGTCTAACCAGGGCTTTGTATAGTTGTAGCATAACTTCTACCCTCTTGTATTCTAGTCCTCTCGATATAAAGGCCAGCATTCCATTAGCCTTTTAAATTATTTTCTGTACCTGTCCATGCCATCTATGTACATGGACCCCTAAGTCTCTTTGGACCTCCACTGTTTCAAGCTTTTCACTATCTGGAAAGTACTCTAACCTATCCTTTTTAGGTCCAAAGTGGATGACCTCACACTTGCCTACATTGCAATCAATTTGCCACAGTTTTGCCCACTCATTTAATCTATCAATACCTCTCTGAAATTTTATGCTTCCATCTACACTGCTTACAATGCTGCTTATCTTTGTGTCATTGTCAAACTTGGATACGTGACTATCCCGTCATCTAAGTCGTTAATAAATACAGTGAATAGTTGAGGCCCCAACGTAGATCCCTGTGGGACTCCACTAGTCACATCCTGCCAATTTGAGTACCTGCCTATTATCCCTACTCTCTGTCTCCTGCTACTCAGCCAATTTCCTAACCAGGTCAATAATTTGCCCTCAATTCCATGAGCTTCAACATTAGCTAACAGTCTCTTATGAGGGACCTTATCAATGCTTTCTGGAAGTCCATATAAACAACATCCCTAGACATTCCCCTGTCCACTACTTTGGTCACCTCTTCAAAAGATTCAATCAGATTCATCAGGCATGACCTACCCTTTACAAATACATGCTGACTCTCTCTGATCAGCTGAAAATTTTCAATGTGTTCAGTCACTCTATCCTTAATTATAGACTCTAGTAATCGTACTTTGTGGAATGTGGAACTGTATTTTATATTTGCACACATAACAGTAATTAATGAAAATAATTCATTGGAACCGAAGCGTTTGGGATGTTCTAAGGATATGATAAAGTTCTATCTAAATACAAACTCCTTTTGTGCCAACTATGGCTCAGTGGTAGCACTCTGAGTCAGAAAGTTGTGGGTTCAAGTCCCACTCCAGAGACTTGAACACAAACTCTAGGCTGATATCCAAGTGCAGTATTGATGGAGTGCTGCACTGTCGGAGGTGTTGTCTTTCAGATCAGATGTTAAACCAAGGCCCCATCTGTTCTCTCAGGTGGACCTAAAAGAGCCCATGGCACTATTTCGAAGAAGAAGAGGGAAGTTCTCCCCGGTGTCCTGGCTAATATTTATCCCTCAACCACAGATTATCTGGTCATTATTACATTGCTGTTTGTGGGACTTTGCTGTGCACAATTTGGCTGTAGCATTTTCTACATTACAACAGTAACTACACTTCAAAAATACTTCATTGGCTGTAAAGTGCTTTGAGGTTGTGAAAGGTGCTATATAAATGCAAGTCTTTCTTTCTTTCTTACTGTTCATAACCCAGCAATCTATTAGCTTTTCAATTGCTTTACCATGTTGTAAGAACATAAGAACATAAGAAATAGGAGCAGGAGTAGGCCATCCGGCCCCTCAAGTCTGTTCCGCCATTCAATCAGATCATGGCTGATCTTCTACCTCAACGTCATTTTCCTGCACCATCCCCATATCCCTTGATGCCTTTAATATCTAGAAATCTATCGATCTCTGTTTTGAATAGACTCAATGACTAAGCCTCCACAGCCCTCTGGGGTAGAGAATTCCAAAGATTCACCACCCTCTGAGTGAAAAGTTGTCTAGATAATGTAAATGATAAGTCTACTATTAGTCTCAGGATTCTTTCCAAGACCCTTCTGTCAATTTAATTCACTTCATAGTATGACATATATTTTTAAACCAATGTGAAAAACATTACATTTATCAGTATTACACTTCATTTGCCTAGTTACATAGGTCAGCTAAATCCTTCTGTAGCTCTTTTGCTGCATCCTCTGTCTCTACTGCTGTCCCTATTTTAGTCTAATCAAAAAGCAAATCATATGAAGATATTTGGCAATGTCCTGTAAATAGTTTCAATGTAGCAGATACCATTGAGTGAGATAATCATAAAGCTAATAAATTGACTTTATTTAAACTTTACACAGAACGAATACAACTAAAGGTCTAAAAACGTAATTAATTTTTTTAGAACGGTTTCATTTTATTTTCATAGGATGTTTAAAAACAGCATTAAATTTGAAGAACCGAAGTTTAAATTTGAGCTAAAAGTCACAAACTTTACAAAAAAGTCTTGTGTCTCCATCTAGTGGCACAAATGTGGAATTTCATGATATTTCCAGTCCTAATTCTAATGGGGAGCGAGCCTTTGGCTTAGTGATAGCCATTCCTGTCTCTGAGTCAGAAGATGATGAATCAAGCCCCACTTGTGTTCAGGAAGGGGGGAGGGGGGAAGTCCATGGCGTGGGAGGCCCAAACTTTCCTCGTGAGGCCCGGAGAAGCGCTCCTGCTCCTCCTGGCCCCAAAAGGGAAGTATAAAATCTTTCGGCCCACGGCTCCTCTGCCCACCTGTCTTCACCTGGCGGGAAAACTACAGTGGCTTCTCCACACAGCCCACCAGTTAAAATTGCAGTCAGGGTCCCGATGATGTCATTGGGACCCGACATGCAAAGGTAAAGAAGGATCTCGCTGCCTTTCAGCAGATGTCATTGCCGCCTACTCAGTAGAGCAGGTTATAATTTGGAAAGGTGAGTTCCTGGCAGTAACATGGCTGATTTGAACTGCCCGCTGGCCCAGTTTCTGCCCATCCGGGTAGGGTTAAAGAATGCCCCACAGTCTAAGTTACCCAGGGGTCGATTTTGAGTGCCCTCACCTGACGTTAATGGGGTGGTAACAGCCTCAAAGTGGGGCTGGTAGCCCGAGTGCCCCGTTATCACTGGCGATGTGGCCGGCTCCATTTTAAAAGGGGCCTAACATGCCCGCCTGATTCTGGCGATAGGCCCCTTTTAATATGGAAATCGGGGTTGGAAGATGTATTCAGGACCCCGATTGCCATTTTAATTAGGAACTGGTCAGTACCTGTGCAGTGCAGGCTCCCATCAGTTCCACGGGCGATGGAAATCACTGGATCCCTTAGGATGGAGTTCCCTGTGATCGTGTTGATATTTTCAGGGGTCCTCCATGTTGAAAAGATTGAAAACATTGGAGAAGGTTGGAGTGGTCCACAGTTTTGGAGGCAGAGTAGAGATCAAAAAAGATGAAGAAAGACAGTGAACCACAGTCAAAATGACACAGGATGTTATTTGTCGCTTTGACCAAGACAGCCTTGGTCTAGGCCCAAGCACAAAGACTAACCACTTGGCATTCACGGAACTATGCAGCAACAAGAGTCAAGATATCTGAGCCTTCGGTACTTTTATGCAATGGAAAGGGAAATCAGACGTGGTATATGATGGGCGGCTGATCCACTACCACACATTTTCTGCCTCCATCGAAAGTTAAAATCTACCCCAAAGTTTCATTTATAACTATTGGATATCCTGTGGAAAAGATGTGTCCCATAGATCTCCAGCATTGGTGTCTCCCATGGATCTCCTGCATTGTTGTATCCCATAGATCTCCCGTGCAATTGCTGTCTTCCATGGATAGGAACATAGGAAGATAGGAACAGGAGTCGGCCATTTAGCCCCTCAAACCTGTTCTGCCATTCAATGAGATCATGGCTGAACTGTGACCTAACTCTATATACCCACCTTAGACCCATATCCCTTAATACATTTGGTTAACAAAAATCTATCAATCTTAGATTTAAAATTAACAAATGAGCTAGCATCAACTGCTGTTTGCGGAAGAGAGTTCCAAACTTCTACAACCTTTTGTATGTAGAAGTGTTTCCTAACTTCACTCCTGAAATTCCTGGCTCTAATTTTTAGGCTATATCCCCTAGTCCTAGACTCCCCAACCAGCGGAAATAGTTTCTCTCGATCTACCCTATCAGTTCCCCTTAATATCTTGAAAACTTCGATCAAATCACCCTTTAATCTTCTAAATTCCAGGGAATACAACCCTAGTTTGTGTAACCTCTCCTCATAATTTAATCTTTGGAATCCAGGTATCATTCTAGTAAATCTACACTGCACTCCTTCCAAAGCCAATATATCCTTCCTAAGGTGCGGTGCCCAGAACTGAACACAGTACTCCAGGTGTGGTCTAACCAGGGCATTGTATAGCTGTAGCATAACCCCTTGTATTCTAGTCCTCTAGATATAAAGGCCAGCATTCCATTAGCCTTTTTGATTATTTTCTGTACCTGTCCATGACATTTTAATGATCTATGTACATGGACCCCTAAGTCTCTTTGGACCTCCACTGTTTCAAGCTTTTCACCATTTAGAAAGCACTCTGATCTATCCATTTTAGGTCCAAAGTGGATGACCTCACATTTGCCTACATTGCAATCAATTTGTCACAGTTTTGCCCATTCACTTAATCTATTAATATCACTTTGTAATTTTATACATTCATCTACACTGCTTACAATGCTCTCTATTTTTGTGTCATCATCAAACTTGAATATGTGGCTCTCTATCCCATTATCTAAGTCGTTAATAAATACAGTGAATAGTTGAGGCCCCAACATAGATCCCTGTGGGAGACCACTTGTCACATCCTACCAATTTGAGTACCTGCCCATTATCCCTACTCTCTGTCTCCTGCCGCTCAGCCAATTTCCTAACCAGGTCAATAATTTGCCCTCAATTCCATGAGCTTCAACTTTAGCTAACAGTCTTATGAGGGATTTTATCGAATGCCTTCTGTAAGTCCATATAAATAACATCCATAGACATTCTGTCCACTACTTTAGTCACCTCTTCAAAAAATTCAATCAGGTTTGTCAGGCATGACCTATCCTTTACAAATCCAAGCTGGCTCTCTCTGATCAGCTGAAAATTTTCAAGGTGGTCAATCACTCTGTCCTTAATTATAGACTCTAGTAATTTCCTGACAACAGATGTTAGGATAACTGGTCTATAATTCCCTGGTTTCCCTCTCTCACTTTTCTTAAATAGTGGAGTGACATGTGCAATTTTCCAATCTAAAAGACCGGTTCCTGAATTGAGAGAACTTTGGATGATTATAGTTAGGGCATCTGCCATGTTCTCACCTACTTCCTTTAAAATCCTGGGATGGAAACCATCTGCTCCTGGGGATTTGTCACTCTTTAGTACTATTATTTTCCCCATTATTGTTAATTTGCTTATGTTAATTATGGTGAGTCCCTGTCCCTGATTCAAAATGGGTTTCCTTAAGCTATCCTCTTCCTCTACTGTAAATACTGATGCAAAGTAATTATTTAACATGTCTGCCATTTCCTTAATTTCATTTACAATATCACCATTATCAGTTTTAAAGGGGCCCACGTTGCTCTTAATCACCCTCTTTTTCCTAATATATTTGTAAAAATTTTTTGTGTTGATTTTGATATCCCTTGCATGTTCCTTTCACACTCCCTTTTTGTAGCTCTTACTATCTGTTTTGTCACCCTTTGGTGTTTGTATCTCTCACAGTCACCAGGATTGGGAAAATGCTGGAATTCATTCTTGAGGAAATGGTAACAGCACACTTAGAAAATCATAATATGATTAGGCAGAGTCAACATGGTTTCATGAAAGGGAAATCGTGTTTGACAAATTTATTAGAGTTTTTTGAGGATATAACTAGCAGGGTAGATAAAGGGGAACCAGTGGATGCAGTATATTTGGATTTTCAAAAGGCATTCGATAAGAAGGACATGGGCATTAGGCACATGGGAACAACACACCTGCACGTTCCCCTCCAAGTCACACACCATCCTGACTTGGAAATACATTGCCGTTCCTTCATCGTCGCTGGGTCAAACTCCTGGAACTCCCTACCTAACAGCACTGTGGGAGAACCTTCACCACACGGACTGCAGCGGTTCAAGAAGGCGGTTCACCACCACCTTCTCAAGGGCAATTAGGGATGGGCAATAAATGTTGTCCTTGTCAGCGATGCCCACATCCCATGAACGAATAAAAAAAACCCAGAGGGCTGTGGATGCTCAGTCGTTGAGTATATTCAAGACTGAGATAGATAGATTTTTGGACTCTAGGAGAATCAAAGAATCTGGGGATCGATGGTAAAGTGGAGTTGAGGTTGAAGATCAGCCATGATCTTATTGAATGGTGGAGGAGGCTCGAGGGACCATATGGCCTACTCCTGCTCCTATATCTTATGTCCTTATGTTCTTACCTGTGCTATTTTTTGCCATTCCATTATAAAGCTTGCATTTGCAACAAGTTATGTCGCAAAATATTTTTGAGCTAAAGGATGCAAAAAATAGTTTAACTAACGGCTGACGCCCGAGATGCCCCACTCCAGCAAGATTCAGCTCAATGTTTCTTTTTCTCTCCTGTTAAGATTCTTTTGCACCTGTAACAAAAAGTATAGCCGATTTACTGGTTTTAGATTTAAATAAATACATTTAGATTATGTTAACATCATTACAGTCACATATCTCTGAAATATTATTGTACTTGCTGTAAATATGATGAAAGTATTAGATTATACTTTATTGAAAAACCAATGGTTTGTGTGTAATATAAAGAGGACACCCAACAGGTAACTATGAAATATGATTGAAGGGAATTGGGTTAAGAATGTGCATAGTTACAGTCCACAGTTAAAATAGTTTCTTGTTGGTCACTGGGGTATTGAAAATATGGAGCTCAATGGCTGAAGTCAGGATGATGAACTGCATCTGAAAAGTGCTGAATTGGTGTATTTCAACGTTGATTCATCAACACATAAATCTGGCTCTGTTTGGCTTTCTTCAGTTTCAGATGGCCTCAATGTTGCTCATTTGCAAAAGGTTGGATGGATGGCTCAATGCGCTGAGCCACCCAGATTGATCACCGGTTTGGTCCTCCTGTTTGTGCTGAGTTAGCTCTCGTCTGCTGGCATGGTAATGACGGCACTCTTAATTGACCTCAGCATCTCTGAGCTAGGGACTGGGATGTGGGGTGGGGGTGCGGAGGGGGAATAATCAGCCAGGGTTCCTATTTCTGATCACTCTCCTGTGACATTTTCTGGAAAGTGTGCATGGGCCCATGTTGGGTAAATGCATTTCACTGTGGGCACTCAATGCCTGGACTCACATATGAATACACGAGGGAGGCATGGAGCTTTGCTAAATGCAAGCTCAGGAAGGAAACAGGGTCATAATACTGCAGCTCTGATTCACTGACCCACGTTCGTTTCTAATAAGGATCTACATTGGCAGCAGAGCATCTTAAAATGATCCTAGGAAGTACACGAGGTACTGGAAAGCCATGGTGCCCAGGAACCATGTCCAAGTGTGAACGATCGCTTTCAGGAGAGGAGGGGAGAAAATTGTAAAAGATAGGGTAGAGAGAGAGAAACTTTTTCTGCTGCTGGGGGAGTCTAGGACAAGGGGACATAACCTTAAAATCAGAGCCAGGCCATTCAGGAAAGAAGTTAGGAAACACTTCTTCATGCAAAGTGTGGTAGAAGTGTGGAACTCTCTCCCACATAAAGCAATAGATGCTGGCTCAATTAATAATTTTAAATCTGAGATCGCTAGCTTTTTGCTAGCAAAGGGTATTAAGGGATATGGAGCCAAGAAGGGTAAATGGAGTTAGGATACAGATCAGCCTTGATCTCATTGAATGGTGGAACAGGCTTGAGGGGCTGAATGGCCTACTCCTGTTCCTATGTTCCTAAAAGTGAAAACAAGAAGAATACGTATAGATTGACAAAGTGTCTATCTGTGTGTATGCAACCATTTTCCACATAACTCCTTTCATTTTCTGCCATTATATAATTTAGTGGAAAACTGCTACAGTTTGTGTCGCTGCAGGAACAAAATAGAAGAAATGGTTTAGTAAAAGCAAAGAGAAGGGATTGGCTGTGGTTCACTGGTAGTGCTCTTACCTCTGAGTCAGAGGTTGTGAGTTCAAGTTCCATTCTAGAGACTTAAGCACCTAATCCAGGCTGACATTCCAGGGCAGTACTGAGGGAGTGCTGCACTGTCAGAGGTGCCATCTTTTGGATAAGACCTTAAACTGAGGTGCTGTCTTCCCTCTCAGGTGGATGTTAAAGATCTCAAGGCACTATTTTGAAGAAGACCAGGGGAATTCTCCTCAATGTCCTGGCCAATATTTATCCCTCAGTCAACATCAATAAAACAGGGACCTTGCTGTGTGCAAATTAGTTGTTACGTTTCCTACATTGCAACAGTGACTACACTTCAAGTGTACTTCATTGGCTAAAAAGCACTTTGGGACATCCTGAAGTCATGAAAGGCACTATCAAAATGCAAATCTTTCTTTCTTTCTTTTTCTTGGCACTTACCCTGGTGGCCTTGTGGAGGAGATGTCTCCATTTTCCCTGGCAGTGTTGACATATGCTTGCTTCTGATCTTTAGTGATGTTTTTGTGTGATATAGAGGTGAGTATATATCTGTATTGCCCAGAAATGAGTATGCATCTGTATTGCTCAGTGATCTAGTATGTTTGTATTGGGAACAATTCATTTATGTTCTCTGCCACTCTGTGATGGTCAATACTTTGAATGATTGGGTAGTTTTCCTGTCTACTGAGGGTGTCTGGAAGGTCCCTGCAGAATAAAAGTTGAGATGAGTGGTGACCTTCACAGCCTTTGGTGCAGATGGTTACTACAGGTTTGCTTGGACCAGAAACATTCAGGAATAATCACTGCCCTTCTGCTACTCACAACCTTTTGTATTGATAAACCCTCATTTACCCATCTTGCACTTCCAGCAAGGAGCTGACTTCAAAGGGAATGCAGGT
The DNA here is from genome assembly GCF_035084215.1 of Heptranchias perlo. NCBI lineage: Eukaryota > Metazoa > Chordata > Chondrichthyes > Hexanchiformes > Hexanchidae > Heptranchias > Heptranchias perlo. The sequence goes on along the minus strand of NC_090331.1, from coordinate 18,489,235 downwards.
CAGAGATGGGGCTACAACATTGAGCATGATATTGGTGAACTTACCTTCAGGTTTGAACTTCTGTTATATACTCACCTTTAGATACACCCCTGTAGCTATGGGATGCTGCACCAATAGCTCATTCATGACCTTTAACATGACTGTTAACAAGACTTCTTTCCAACTTTCTGCTAACATTTCTAACTTTTCATTTGGAGGGGTAGGGATGCTGAGAGGATGAATGATTGATCTGTTACTTCTTTCTCCCAACATTCCACCATGTTTCGTAGACATTTATTTTTTCATAAAGCTTCACAAACAGAGAAACAGCAGCCTTTAAATGTTGCTTAAAAATCTGCTGAGAATTTTGCAGTGAAATAGTGGTTAGTTAAATATCGCTGCATTAAAATGTTGTTTACAGTAGTCAACACTGGACCTCAAAATTCAACCTGTCATTTTAATATGATTGCAGTTCCATTCAATATATCAAAAGTAATAGTGATATTCACTGCACATTGAAATTTGAATGCTGCAAACACCCACTACTGCTTTCTGTCTTAGCACCTACAGGGTTTCCATTTCATTCCAAGATGCAGAACTGATTCCTTAAAAAAGATTTTTTTAACATTTATTTTAGTGCTGTTCAGTCACGGAGCTGTAAGTCTTCACCAGCTCTGTGACCAATAATGAAACTATCTTATCAGTGGGGCTGTAAAAGCTCCCGTTGTTTAACCTAAATCCCTGCCTGGGGGATTTACAGTATAGAAGCCAAACAGAAAGTAGATCCGGTCACAGTGCTATTTTGTGGTTTGACAGAGAATAATATATTTTTACTCCATGAGGGCTAAAGTCCACATAAGTGGAACGAATGCTGATGATACACTGCAAGAAATAGCTGCTGTCTGATCCTGTCTAAATGAGGGTGCATTTTATCGTAAAGTAGTATCGAGCTGCTTTTTTCACATGGTATAAAACTTCCAAGGCCATCGTCTGATTTGGGAAGATCAAAGTAGTCATTAGGTGGATTTTAAATACAAAAGACAGTTCACAATAGCTTTTAGGTGCAATGTAAAACAGATAGTGTATTTTAAAATCAGCTACCTGTTACGATTTATTATAACAGGAAATGATAATAAATGTTTTGGTAAATGCTTTCAGGGGATCCATGTCAGTTCCAATGGTTTAAGAACTCAGTTGTGCTGGTTTCCCATGAGAGTTAATTTAGCTTTTATTATTACATTGGCTCAGAATTTGCTGTCAAAATAACAGCGAGTTTAATGGTGTTTGTGTTATTAATGTGTAAATCGTTCAGCAACTTGTGGTGAGGAAGAGATACCCCGTGAATTGCGAATTGCCACAAGTTGCTGGATGATTTGCGTCGCTCCGCCGTTAACCTTGTGAAAATGTCAGCTCACCCTCAATCTCCCTGTGAGCTTCATGAAGTTGATACATTTGTGCATTAATTGCAGAAAGTTAGAGCTGGTACTTAACAGTGTAACTACCTGTTAATGAGGAACATAGGAACATAGGAACAGGAGTAGGCCATTCAGCCCCTCGTCCCTGCTCCGCCATTTGATAAGATCATGGCTGATCTGTGATCTAACTCCATATACCTGCCTTTGGCCCATATCCCTTAATAACTTTGGTTGCCAAAAAGCTATCTATCTCACATTTAAATTTAACAATTGAGCTGGTATCAATTGCCGTTTGCGGAAGAGAGTTCCAAACTTCTACAACCCTTTGTGTGTAGAAATGTTTTCTAATCTCACTCCTGAAAGGTCTGGCTCTAATTTTTAGACTGTGCTCCCTACTCCTAGAATCCCCAACCAGCGGAAATAGTTTCTCTCTATCCACCCTATCTGTTCCCCTTAATATCTTATAAACTTCGATCAGATCACCCCTTAACCTTCGAAACGCGAGAGAATACAACCCCAATTTGTGTAATCTCTCCTCGTAACTTAACCCTTGAAGTCCGGGTATCATTCTAGTAAACCTGCGCTGCACTCCCTCCAAGGCCAATATGTCCTTCCGAAGGTGCGGTGCCCAGAACTGCTCACAGTACTCCAGGTGCGGTCTAACCAGGGTTTTGTATAGCTGCAGCATAACTTCTGCCCCCTTGTACTCCAGTCCTCTAGATATAAAGGCCAGCATTCCATTTGCCTTCTTGATTATTTTCTGCACCTGAAATTTATGTTCCTATAATGTCAATCAACCTCTCCGGCCCAGAAAGGGAACAATTGAAACTGTGGAGTCTCATTCCTACAGGTAGTAAATTGTTCTTAGTGATTTTTAAAATTTAAAATTTTGAATTTAAATTTTTTTTCTTACTTTTCCTTTCTGTTTCTTTTTTCTCTCTCTTAATCCAATCTTTCTTTCCCTCTCTTTATTTCGCTTTCTGTACCTGATTTGACTCTAATTCACCCTCTTTCTCCTTCATTACTCTGTTTCTTTTTCAATCCTTACATCTCATTGGTTAAGAAGATAGACTGTTGCCACATCATTCACTAAGGTCCCAGATGCCCTCGCCATGCCGTTATCAGCTCGCACTTCCAGCAACTTACAGGGAAAAACATTTTTGAGTTGAAAGGTGAGGGAAAAAGTCCAACTAATGGGGCAGGCCGTGAGATGCCCTGCTCCAGCAAATTCTGGGCCATTATTTCTTACATATTTTACTCTATGCTATAAACTTGTTTTCCTGTGCATTCACTGACCTGAAATCCATTTTAGATCTGGAAGCACCTCTCTAAAATTTGTTGTTTGATTGGCTGAAAACTAATAGCCAATTCGAAGAAAGAATACTTAAGTTTGATTTAGTCCTCTCAATGAAGTGGCTGGATCAAACAGTTACATCATTTTCAGGTTGTAGTTCATACTTGCATAGTGCCCATTGAGCTAACTTGTCAGTGGCCTTGCATGGAGGGGAAGAGAAGACAATGGAGGTCAAACCAGGAAAATTAAACCTTTTTATATCAACTATCAGAAAAAAAATTGCAGATAAAGTAAGTTTTCATTCAAGCTCTCTAACCAATATATGCAATCAATGTACTTACTTTCCCTATGCAGTATTTATGAATAAACAGACAAAAAATGAAAATTCTAAAAATATGTTCAACATTTGCAGGGCCACAATAATTCAGGTCACTACCAGAGCAATGCACCACAGTAAAAAAGTGATTTAAAACAAGAATGACCTCACTGAAATGTCTTATATTTTATGTTGAACTATATTCTGAAAACATGTCACTTTGTCCTATTCATAGAAAGAAAGATCTTGCATTTCTATCGCACCTTTCACAACCTCAGGACATCCCAAACTGCTTTACAGCCAATGAGTTACTTTTAGATCTACAAAGTTCTGGCTGCTGAGTTTTGGAAGGACCTGCCACTCAAAAAATGCTCCTGGTGCCAAAATCCATTGTGAAAATCCTTCAGAGGACTCGAGGGCGCCCTGAATGGCAATATCCCAAAGCAGCTCTATGTATACACCAAAAAGGCCTTTCCCACATAGTACACTACACAATATGGGAGAAAGTGATCAGCATTGTCGCCTTCACATATGTTAGTATGGTACATGCATTCATATATGATAAATTTTGTTACATAATGGAAAATGCAACTCAGCTTGCATCCGTTTGATGTAATGAACCCTGATCTGAATGTGATGTGTAGTGCTGGTGGAGACTGTTGTTTTAAAATTCAGAATATACGTGATAACTTAAGATCGTTGGATCTACATCCCCACTGCACCCACATGTGCACATATAACTGGTAGAATTGGTGATCTTAGTTGACCACTTTAAAAAATGTTAAACCAATATGGAGCATGGGAAGCTCATTAGAACTGCTCAAAATAATCTCCCCCTCCCAGTTTTCTCTGCTGATGGCACTAACTCTTGCTGGGGTATGGTTCCATAATCACCAGCAGAGTGGGCCGTCTTCATGAATCTAATCAATTAGTGCTGGCAAACTGCTTGATTGTGGGGCACATCAGGGCCAAATCTGACTGTGTTTTCACCCCATGATTTACAATCCATGACCAGGAATCTGAAGCTGGTTGAATTAATTTTTCCCTCCCTCGCCCAAGAACACTGTGCCCCCACCATTAGTCCCAGCTGAGATAAACCAGACTGTGGTTTGAACATACCAACATATTAAATTGATGTGCAGGAAAAGACTAGCTTTTCCATCAAGTCCACACCATAATGGCCAGAGCATCATGACTAAATCCTTCTTCCCTCTCCTCATTCCTACCCATCCCCCCACCCCTCCCCCCAAGCATGAAACCTCCTGGGAGAGGCAAAAAAGCCCAGGGCCGATAAGGGAAAAAATACTTTGGAAAATTCCTCTTCGCCCCCCCCACCCCCCACCCCCCGACCCCCCAGGCGATCGAAATCAGTCCAGGAGATCACATGGACCAAGTATTATCTATAAAGTCACTTGCCGTTTATATGATGCAATCTCTGCCCCAGTCAAGAACCTGTCCAACTCCCTCTTGAAGGCTACAGAGAGTCAGCACCCACCACACCAGCTGGCAATGTATTCCAGAGGCTCACTACTCTCTGGGAAATCTGTTAAACTGGAATAATCTATCAACAGGGACGTTATCCAGCCCTTTAATTATTTTATGGATGTCTATCAAGTCACCTCCAAGTCTACGCTGCTTTAAACTTGGGGATTATATGGCTTAGCACCACACGAGACAGTTCCTTTACCCACTGAGGCATCAGGGGAGCATGTGACTACTCGAGTTTTAATGCCTGGCCTGCTTGGCATAAAGTTAATGGAAAAACTACTCACAGTCCAAAAACAGTTCCCCAAATTTTCACTCAGTTTTGTTTTGTGGACCTGTTACTGTTTGGGAATTAACTTGAAACTGGCAGAACTCGCTCTATTTAACAGCTTGAACAGCCATTGAGACAATTGGGAGCATCATTCCCTGTATCTTGGCTGGATCGGAATTCCCACACCCCAGAGGTGAAAGGATGGTGTTCTAACACATTGCACCACCCAATTCCCCCATTTGATTTGCACTCTAACTGCACTCTAATTTCTTTGTTGTCCTCTGTAACATCCATCTGTAATTGAATTGTACCTCTATCTTCTCAATAAGAGACTGGCAAAGTTTTATTGTACACCTGGCTGTTGTAAATGTGTGTTTCTTGCTGAAACAGCTGTATGATATTTTCAAATAACCTGTTATGTGCCTTCCATTTTACACCAAGGATAAAAAAAAAGCCATATCACTGAATTTTTCTTAAACTCGGGAGATTTTTTTTTAGCAAGTTTCAGGTTCAAGTTCAAACTACCCCTTGAAGCCTTCACTGAAAGCTGTCCTGGCAGCACCATCCTCAACTGAGTGCTAAGTGGTTTGGGTAAAGGAATGATTTGATTAATGAAGCAGAACTGGAGAGGCTGTCTGAAAACACCAACCCCCAGATTCCCAGTGGGCTCCACTAGGACACTGAATGTAATTGGTAGCCAGCAGTCAGAGACTGGACCATATGTCTGGACATCTGGGTTAGCAGTTACATCTTTCTCTCCATGTAGACAGCAGAATGGTTCTCTACACTTAAAGAGGCAGTATCCTTTTGGTCAGACTCTATTAACTAGCTTGTTTAAAACTACATTTAAGTGGATAAGCTGTTTCCCAGGAAATTCTATTCATTGAATATAAATATTCACTTCTCAGTAATTTACAGGGTAATGATAATACTTATTTTCTTTTCCAGAATTTCATGAATTATTTTAATGCTTCATCAACTTGTACAAGGATCACTGTGATATTTGTGTACTGTTTTTTTCATTTTAGTCTATGTGCTGGCAAAGCAAGGATGAAAATTTGTAACCATTAAATTGCTGGCAGGTCCAGGGAAATGAGTCAGGCATGCTGTGACACTGAAACACTAATAATATAGTGATAAAGCTATTTTAGTATCAAAAATGTTTTACTGCTATAATATTAACCCTAGACAACAGAAATCAGCACTACAAAACAATTTTCATTAAAAATCAAATTATGAAATTCTTTAATTGTGCCTTGCCTGTCCTCCCCTGTGGAGGGAAAGGTCCTTGTATCAGCATCTTCTCCCCCCAGTCTGTTCCCAAACACTTAGAATCATAGAATCATAGAAAATTTACAGCACAGAAGGAGGCCATTTAGCCCATCGTGTCCGTGCCGGCTGAGAAACGAGCCAGCCAGCCTAATCCCACTTTCCAGCATTTGGTCTGTAGCCCTGCAGGTCACGGCTCTTCAGGTGCACATCAGGTATTTTTTTTAATGAGTTGAGGGTTTCTGCCTCTACCACCCTCTCAGGCAGTGAGTTCCAGACCCCCACCACCCTCTGGGTGAAAACATTTTTCCTCATTTCCACTCTAATCCTTCCACCAATCACTTTAAATCTATGCCCCCTGGTTATTGACCCCTCCGCTAAGGGAAATAGGTCCTTCCTATCCACTCTATCTAGGCCCCTCATAATTTTGTACACCTCAATCAAATCATCCATCAGCCTCCTCTGTTCCAAGGAAAACAACCCCAGCCAATCCAATCTGTCATCATAGCTAACATTCTCCAGTCCTGGCAACATCCTCGTATATCTCGTCTGTACCCTCTCTACTGCAATTACATCCTTCCTGTAATGTGGTGACCAGAACTGTATGCAGTACTCAAGCTGTGGCCTAACTAGTGTTTTATACAGTTCCAGCATAACATCCCTGCTTTTATATTCTACACCTCGGCTAATAAAGGAAAGCATTCCATATGCCTTTTTAACCACCTTATCTACCTGTCCTGCTAACTTCAGGGATCTGTGGACATGCACTCCAAGGTCTCTCACTTCCTCTACACCTCTCAGTATCCTCTCATTTATTGTATATTCCCTTGCCTTGTTTGCTCTCCCCAAATGCATTACCTCACACTTCTCTGGATTGAATTCCATTTGCCACTTTTCTGCCCACCTGACCAGTCCATTGATATCTTCCTACAGTCTACAGCTTTCCTCCTCACTATCAACCACACGGCCTACCTTTGTGTCATTCGCAAATTTCTTAATCATGCCCCCTATGTTTAAGTCCAAATCGTTAACTTATCTGTGGCAGGCCTCGGTCTCAATCAAGGACATCAACGGGAGACTTGATCTGATCTTTGGGGTGCTTCTACCCCTTTAAGGCCCCTTGCTGCTTTTCCTGATGTTATTGCGATGTCTTCGCTACAGCACTGCCAGGATTTTCTGCTCTCGGATTGGTGGACTTGTCCTTGGTGATGGGAATCTTGCTGGGAGCAGGCTTTGCAGAAGGGATGAACCTGGACCCAGGAAAATGGGTCGGTTGTTGGGACAGATGTGAAGGGCTGGGTAGAAGACCTGCAACGCCTCAACTCTGTCTGAAGATGAGAATCCCGACACCTATGGCTGCACCAAGAGTTTCTGCGGCATAAGAAATGGCCCAGATACTGATGGCTCAAAGTAATGTCAATTTCTCATGAGGAATAGCTCCCTGTTTAGTTGGAAATATTTCCAAAGTAGGGAAGTTTGGTGGCATAATGGATTAGAACATAGCTTCAAACATTTGAGATCTGGGGTTAAAATCCAGTCTAGACTGATGGGAAGAAAGTCTCCCTGTCTCCCTCTCCCTTTATGGGACTAATTTTCCTGACCATTGCCCTTGGCGAACGGCCATTTCCCAGGCGCAAAGATCAGGAAAAAGGAGGTGGAAACGCATTTTGCGGGTTTTTGCCCATCTTAATGTTTTCCTGGGATTTCAGGTGTTTCCCCGGTGTAGTGAGGGTGGGGGGCATGGGGGGTTGGGGGGGGGGTGTGGGGGGAGCTTGCACCTTTCTCCTGTCATTTGCAGCTGTGGGGTGCCCAGATACAAGGGTGCCTCATGAAGCTGGTGTTAGGCTTGTGCCAAAGGATCTGAGGGGGCCTGGCAATAAGCTAAAAAGGACCCCAGAAGATAATTTGTAATTTTATTATTTAGACATCCCTAAGAGATTTTTGAGCCTTGAGCCCTTCTGGGTGATGCAGGAAAACAGCAACCACACAGCCCTAAGACCACAAGCTACGAATGCAGCTGCAGGCCTGAGAGACCTACAGCTGCACTCAAATTTCCTCCACTTTTGCCGGTGCTAGGCCCTACCAGGAGAGCAGCATGCACCGGAAGTGGAGGAAGGTGGTCCCGAGCCACGTTAATGGCCCAGGACAAAACTATTGGCACAGCACATTTTGGACGTACAGACCTCACGGTTATTGCAGACACCGGCCAACTAGCGGTAGCCTTTTGTCGTTCCTATAGATGTCAATTGCAAAGGCACCGCTTAAACTGATTTAAAAGCTGTGGTTATTCCTGGGAAAGTCAGGTCTTCAAATAGCTTCAATCAGCTCTTCACACCTCGTTAAGGTGCGATTCCCTTAATTACTTTGTCCCCATGTATTTACCATTTTAAAAGCTCCTTTTATTTCAGGCAAACCCAGATTTTCCAGCATTAAGGTGCAATTACCTTGGCTACTTACATTTGAGTCTGTTAATTAGCCCCTAGAGCAAAAATGCCCTTTACAATGACCGATGTTTAACCAGCCACATCATATAATGGGCAAACCACGTTAGCACGAACGAGCCCGCTATAAACGGTGGGGACTATACTGCTAATATCCAATGCTGGGCTGACAGGAGAATTGGTCCCAGTGTGTTTTAAGTGTTCTGAGTTTGAACATTCTCAATCCAGTTCCCAGTGGCCGAAGTCAACAGCACAAAATTAATCCTAATCAGAAGAGTTTGGTACTAATTCTGGCTGCTGACAAACGAATAATCTCACCGTTGGCCCCCAGAAAAGGAGCTGCTCAGACACATTAAAGTTAATTCTAAAAGATTTTCTAAAACGGGAACTCTTTGTACTGAGATGACATTTGGATAAGTGATGGAAGAAATGGGAAGACTGACACTGGTGCAATAACAGGCATATTTCTGAAGTTCTGTTGAGTCATTTTCTTGGCTCATGCGCCCCTTGATCCTGACACTAAGTGCACAATGTGAGGGAAAAAAAACCCTCTTCATTCTCAAGCACTGATGTGGAGATGCCGGTGATGGACTGGGGTTGACAATTGTAAACAATTTTACAACACCAAGTTATAGTCCAGCAAACATTTGCCTGAGGAAGGAGAAAATCTCCGAAAGCTTGTGAATTTAAAATAAAATTGCTGGACTATAACTTGGTGTTGTAAAATTGTTTACAATTCTCAAGCACTAACATTGAAGGGAAAAGTAGTCTGTAAGTAGTATTCCAGGACTCTCGGTGCACAGAGCATCCTAGCATTCATTGGTTTTCTGCTTTATTCACGTCTTCGGAACTCTTACAGGATATTTTGAGTCACAGGTTTAAATGTACCTCAGCTTATAACTGGGTTTCGATAAAACTGTCTAGCCAGGATTTTAACTCGCAGTGGCAGTTGTTCGTGCGGGGACCGAAGAGAGATTTTAATTCCTGGGCCTCATCCTGCCTGAAGCCGGTGGAAAGCAGTAGCTGGCTGGTGGGAGCAGGATGTCGGGCAGCAGGAGGCCACCGCCCAGGACCGAACAAACTCCTGCTCCTCCGGACCCCACAAGGAAACTTACCTTTTTGGGCCTCTTCTGGCCCCCGGCTCCTCTTCCCGCTGTGTTGGCCTGTCGGGAAGCCGGCGGGTGTCCCTCTTGCCTGTTAAGAAAAGCAGGTTAAGATCAAAACTGGCCCCTGCAGGCCAGGTTAAAATCACTCCTAGATCAGATCACCATGTAAAAGTTCCCCACTCCACATTAGTGTTGATGAATATTGGGTTTGAGTTTCTGATGGGCAAATTTTGACATCTGGTGGCACTGAAACTACTTCAATTACAGGTCATGGGTTAAGAGCTCTTTTGTATAGAGTTTCTTGGGATGGATTTTGCTGGTTACTAGGATGAATTGATTGTTGATGGATTTCACAGGATCATTTTGGACTAGTGTTAGTGACTGATACTGTGTGAAATCTTGGGGGTATCCTTAATCTGGTCCTGCTACTGTTCTAACTACTTATTTATACGAACATACAAATTAAGAGCAGGAGTAGGCCATTTGGCCCCTTGAGCCTGCTCTGCCATTTGATAAGATCATGGCTGATCTGATGGTGACCTCAACCCTACTATCCTGTCTACCTACTATAACCTCTATTTTCTCAAGGTGTAGTCCCATCCTTGGTGTTTGTGCCTCATTACATTGCCTTCAGGCGGATTCCCAAGAGATTATGGTACTTTTTCCCAGCAACAGTGACTACAACAGATATACAACAAGGTGCGTAAGAAGCCAGGAGCTCATCACTCGGGTATGCAGTTATTCATGGGATATGGGCGTTGCTGGCGAGGGCAGCATTTATTACCCAACCCTAATTGCCCTTGAGAAGGTGGTGGTGAGCCGTCTTCTTGAACTGCTGCAGTCTGTGTGAAGATTCTCCCACAGTGCTGTTAGGAAGGGAGTTCCAGGATTTTGACCCAGTGATGATGAAGGAACGGAGATATATTTCCAAGTCAGGATGGTGTGTGTGACTTGGAGGAGAACGTGCAGGTGGTGTTGTTCCCATGTGCCTGCTGCCCTTGTCCTTCTAGATGTAGAGGTTGCGGGTTTGGGAGGTGCTGTCAAAGAAGCCTTGGCGAGTTGCTGCAGTGCATCCTGTGGATGGTACACACTGCAGCCACGGTGTGCCGGTGGTGAAGGGAGTGAATGTTTAGGGTGGTGGATGGGGTGCCAATCAAGCGGGCTGCTTTGTCCTGGATGGTGTCGAGCTTCTTGAGTGTTGTTGGAGCTGCACTCATCCAGGCAAGTGGAGAGTATTCCATCACACTCCTGACTTGTGCCTTGTAGATGGTGGAAAGGCTTTGGGGAGTCAGGAGGTGAGTCACTCGCCACAGAATACCCAGCCTCTGACTTGCTTTTGTAGCCACAGTATTTATATGGCTGGTCCAGTTAAGTTTCTGGTCAATGGTGACCCTCGGGATGTTGATGGTGGGGGATTCGCCGATGGTAATGTCAAGGGGAGGTGGTTAGACTCTCTCTTGTTGGAGATGGTCATTGCCTGGCACTTGTTCTTAACCCAATAGTTTTATTCAAATGTTGAAACAGTGTGTTAAAATGTTCAGGAAGTTCACTGAAGACAGTTATAAGATAGAAATCTAGTTAAACATCTATATTTTTCCATATGTTATATTTTAAAATAGGGCATTTTAACCCTATTCGCCTGGAGGAAACTGGGTTGGTGGGCAATTAAAATGGCCCAGGTTACTTACCTGCTGGAAAGTCCCTAAGCCGCCCGTCTAAAGCCAGCGGGGCCCAACTTCACATATGCTAATTAATGTCTGATGATGTCATTGGGCCCCAACAACGATTTTAACTTTGGCCTGAGTGGGGAAGATGAAGTGGCTTTCCCGCCGGTGAAGGCCAATATGAAGAAAGCTGAAGAAGCCATCCAGGTAAGATTTTAACTTTCCTTTGTGGGGCCAGGAAGGGCAGGAGTTCTCATGGTGTTCTCTGCCAACATTTACCAAGGTCTCTTGTTGTTCTGGCCAAAATTTACCAAGTTCTCGTGGTGTTCTGGACAATATTTAAGAAGTTCCCTTGATGTTCTGGACAATATTTACCAAGTTCTCTTGGTGTTCAGGCCAATATTTACCAAGTTCTCTTGGTGTTCTGGCCAACACTTACCAAGTTCTCGTGGTGTTCTGGACAATATTTAAGAAGTTCCCTTGATGTTCTGGACAATATTTACCAAGTTCTCTTTGTGTCCAGGTCAACACTTATCAAGTTCCCGTGGTGCTCTGGACAATATTTAAGAAGTTCCCTTGATGTTCCTGACAATATTCACCAAGTTCTCTTTGTGTTCTGGACAATATTCACCAAGTTCTCTTTGTGTTCTGGACAATATTTACCAAGTTCTCTTGGTGTTCAGACCAATATTTACCAAGTTCTTTTTGTGTTCAGGTCAACACTTACCAAGTTCTCTTGGTGTTCTGGACAATATTTACCCTTCAACCTAGATCATAAAAACAGATTAACTGGACATTTTTGTTAATTACTATTTGTGGGACCTTTCTGGGCACTGATTGGCTGCCCCGTTTGCCTAAATAATTTGTGTATACACTTCAAAAGTAATGAATTGTCTATGAAGTGCTTTGGGATGTCCTGAGTTCAGGGAAAACACTGTATAATTGCAAGTTCTTCCTATATTTTGGGAGTCAGGAAAATACCGGCTTCAGAATCAATCCTCCACCATCAATATTCAGTCCACATCGGCGGCATGAACCACAAAATCTACAGGTCTTTAATATGATTTCTCCTGCAGAAAGAATAACATAGACACAACTATTCAAAATTAATATTAGGTTGCAGCATTTCAAAATCAGAACAAAAACAAAACTTCTGCACAATCGTAAAGTTTTCTGAAGCCACGATGTGGACAGTAACAGACCATGTTAATGGAATATGACCCACTCAGCTTCTATCTCTGGTGGTTAGTTGTCATTTTAAGCAAACAGCCAATTTGTTTTATATTATAATTAGCATGTATTTCTGCTGAAAATTAGTTCGGTAAAGGTCAAAATTCCCCAGCAACCAGTCAAACACTGTTAAATATTGTTTTAGTGAATGATTAATACATATTTTCTAAACCTGCCTGGGACTACAGGAAGAGGGCAGAGGTCAGGTGAATAAAAGAAACTGGCTTCATTGTGGGATGATTGGCCCATAAATCACTGCACATTTTCGATAAATCATGGCAGATGGCAGAAGCAAGCGCAAACTCATGGGAGGCGACATGCTCTGTGCATGATGGGAGCTGTGCACCATAGCAGACGGGAGAAGAATAAAAGGTCACTCCATGGTGGACCAGATCCACCAGAGATCTGACACAGCGACTCTGCTTTCTCACCATCTTCTGGCAGTTATTCCCTGATAAAGTGAGAGCTCTAGGCTGTTAAAAAGCAAGAACACGTCCCCTCACCTCCACCTGCTTTGTGCTGTGGACTGCCTCTCAACGGCTCTTTCAACTTGACATTATTCATTTTGATTTCAGGGATTTTAAATGAATCTTGTTCAGTGTTATCAGCCCTAGCCAAATATGTCACCAGAACTTTATACCAACCCTCAGACTGCAGCAGGTTCAGAAAAACCCTTATCGCCCTGGGCTCGTTGGCTTTTAGTTCATGCACTGTGAAAATAACACCCCCTCCTCCACAGACACACATTAATATCACAGTAAGAAAGTTATTCAAGCATCGGGAATAACTTTAGCACTGTGATATAGCATTAAACACTTACTTAAACATAATTTTACATGAAGAAACATTTTATACACTTAGCTTGTCTTGTTATCCCATTTCTCCTCTTCTCTTTTCTTTCATAATTTCTACACTTTTTAAATTTTAATTAAACATTTTTAATTTCACTCTGTTTCTAATATACTCTGTAATATACAACCAAAATCACTGAAGAACAGATTATCTGGTCATTATCACATTGCTGTTTGTGGGACCTTGCTGTGTGCAAATTGGCTGCCGCGTTGCCTACGTTACAACAGTGACTACACTTCAAAAACAAAAAGTATGTAATTGGCTGTAAAGCGTTTGGGACATCCTGAGGTCGTGAAAGGTGCCTTTTGCCCCCTTTATTTTTTTTTAAAGTTTAAAAGCTTTTACTTAACCCTTTATTCCATCACCTCCCTCCTCCTACGTTCCATTCTGCAGGTGGAAGTAAGTTTTTTTCTTAAGCAAGTGTTCATTCGCTGAAAATTGGCATTAAAGAGCAGTTTTCCAGTCAATTGTAAGCCCAGATTCTCAAAAATGGACCTGGTTATATCATGGATGTGACTAGATCAATTTTTGACATGGAACAACACATTCAAACCCAGGGTGGCAACTGGTGACCAGTTGTTGGCTGGTGCAGTGTAGCAGCTCACAGACCAGGAAATTTGTTCCCACTGCTCAGAAGCATTGGTCAGTACCTGTTAATTGATCACCAGCCTATTTGACACAGCACCCTTTTCACATATCAGTGAATTCAATATTAGTATCAACAAGTATTTTCTGTGCTACAATTTCTTGCTTTCTTTTGTAATTATAATAGAATTCTGGCATATCAGCTGTTTAGTGCTTTTAACTTTTTGTTTAGTAGAAGTCATGTAGAGGATGAATTAAAAATAGTTAACCCACTAAGTAGTTGCTTCCCGTAAATCAAGTTTATATTGTATGAGGATTTAAACAGTTGGCATAGATTGTTAGGAAATTATTTATTTTCTGATTTTTTTTTGTGAATATAATGTTCATTTAAAAACAGAAATAAAAATTGATATCGTTAAAGGTGCAGGAATTCTTATCAGCTGCAGGCTACAGTTTTAAAAAAAGTCCTCAAGACCAAATATGCATCTGAAGGTTAGTAAGACAGACAAGGTAAATGAGATTTTAGTAGTAATATTTAAATACCATCTATTCAATTAGCGTAGAAATGGCATGGGATTACAAATGTATATTTGGCAGAAAATGTGCTCGTTATTTGGCCTTGATGGCCTTTTTCAGTTTCGTATGTGATTGAAGCCACAGGAGTCCATGTATTACTTTGTCTCAAGGACAAACTGCAAGCCTACATATATATATATATAAAGTGCTGCTCAATTAGATAGGCGCTTGTAGCCTGCCCTTTCGAGGATGGAACAATATACATGAAAACGATATTGGTGGACTTGAAGAAGCAGATCATCTTACTGCCTGGGGTGTCCATGATGCCACCCAAGGCAACACGTGTGCTTGATGACATTGGGCATACAGTCACTTATATGACTAGATAATGGGTAGTTGATGCTGTGACGACAGAGGCAGACTAGGTATCTGCTCAAATATGACTTATCTACCAGCTGTTGAAAATGAATCAGTTCCAGTGTCTGGCAATGTTGGCACAGAATGGTTCAAGCACTGAATCAGGGAAGAACTTAGAAATAACAGCGGTTGAGAATTAATAATGTACTCATTATTACAGACTACCCAATTTGAGAAACACAACTGGCTACAAAAGTTGACTTCACTGTGAACTGAGTGTGCATACCCTGCTATCACACAAATTACACTACCTGTCCACTGAGACAAACAAGAATGGGTGAACATTTTGCTGGTGACATTAGTGACGCAGGAACACAACGTGGAAGAACTTTCATCCAACAGCTCGTGCTCATCTTTTTCTGCCTTTATTTCCAATTTGCCCTCAAATTATGTTTTCATAGCGAGGTTCCACCCGCAATGCGAACAGGGCCTAGGAATTCGCATGCACGTGCCAGAATTTTGGAGTGCTGTTGGAGGAAATTATAGGTTTCCAACAGCCTCCTAAACCAGAACAGAGGAATATAGGAACATAGGAACAGGAGTAGACCATCCAGCCCCTCGAGCCTGTTCTGCCATTCAATTAGATCATGGCTGATCTGTATTAAGAGCCCAGGATCAGGCTCATATTTTGCAAAGTGACATGACTGAAGAACTTGGTAGTAAAAATGGAACAATAGAGAAGAAGAACTGTTGGATTCTGTGACGCAGCAGTACAGATCCTGCTGCATGGAAGTCCAGGGGCATTCTCCTCAGAGGTGCACTGTGCACAGAGCCTGGGAGGAGGTTGTTGCACGACTTAATGCTGCCTCCACTACTTGAACAATCTGGATCCAAATGAGGAAGAAGAAGCCAAACTTGAAGAGAATTGCAAAATTGAGATGATCCAAAAGTGCCTTATTCCAAGGAGCTGGGCTAAATATGTATGCCACAAAATGTTTTATCTCAACCTGTTACAAAAGATCCCATGGCACTATTTCGAAGAAGAGCTTTGCAGTTTAAAAGACCCCTGCTGTTATATGGCCACGCATGCTAAGTGTGGAAAGAGTCATTAGGTTGTCTGAATGTTTTGCATGGGCATCAGTACAAGTAAGAAAGAAAAAAAGGCTTATATTTATATAGCGCCTTTCACGACTTCCGGACGGCCCAAAGCACTTTATAGCCAATTAAGTACTTTTGAAGTGTAGTCACTATTGTAATGTAGGAAACACAGCAGCCAATTTGCACACAGCAAGGTCTCACAAATAGCAATGTAATAATGACCAAATAATCTGTTCTAGTGATGTTGGTTGAGGGATAAATATGAGCCAAGACACCAAAAAGAACTTGGTGCCCTTCTTCAAAATAGTGCCATAGGATCTTTTACATCTGCCTGAGAGGGCAGACAGGGCCTTGGTTTAAAGTCTCATCCAAAAGACAGCAACTCCTACAGTGCAGCATTCCCTCAATCATACACTGAAGTATGTGCTCAAGTGGGACCTGAACCCTCAACCTCCTGACTCAGAGGCAAGAATGCTACCACTGAGCCACAGCTGATACATAACATGACTAGCTTTGTAGGTTCTCAAGGGGAGCCTTTGGTGTGCTGTGCATTCCATTGATTGCCCCCAGCGCTCTGGGGAAGCTCTATAGCAATCCTGTTGAAACTTAATGCCCTCTGTCTTTGCTCCATCGCAGAAAAAACAAATCTTGTGAACTCGCATTTGGGCAGAGGGATTGATAGGCAATTGTAAAAGATCGAGGAGATTTGGGTGTATTATGTTTGCACGGGTAACTCCCATATTCCGTGATTTATTATGCTGCGTATTTGCTTTGTGCCCTGTTTGAGCCAATATTTGGTTCATTATTTGCTCAAAAACTAGTTGTCTGTGATTGGAAATGCAAAAAGTCTGGACATCAATAAAGGCTGGGAAGTTTGGAAAAGATCATGTTCATTTGCCAAAGGGCAAATTAGCAGTATACTGGAAGTCAGCAAATATGTTCTCCAATCTATTTAAAAAGGTCAGTGGTATGATTCTGGGAATTATAAAACTGTTAGCCTGAGATTTATAGTGTAAAAAGTATTGAAATTTACTATAAAGAAACCAATTCAAGGGCACCTAGCATAAGTAAAGGTGATACATTCAAATTTGTGACGGGCAGATCATAAATCTACCTTTTTCTCCCCAGTTTTCCTGTTGATTTCCACCCTTATTCCTCCTCTCCTGGAGCCAGTCCCTTATATTGGATCCACTGGTGGCTATGAGCGTCAACATCTCAGCCAAGTAGACATTCCTCGTAGGTTTGTGGACTGTGAATGCTGACAGGCTATTTGACTACAGGGATCATCACAATTGAGTGCATTTCTATCTTAATATCTTGCAGCCAATTGACTGCCACACACCAAGCTAGTGTGGAAATGTATGCGGGGATAAGGAAAATGGAGGCATACACTTTTTCCTGACACGCACTGCTGTTTTGGGTAGCATCTGATTTTGAAATTCATCCAGTTTTAATGTCAACCTTAGTTAAAAATTAGGGTTGACTATGCTGTTCCATTACAGCGGTGGCTTCAGTGACCTCATTCACATGGACTGTGGGCCGGCAGTAGGCAGAACTAATCCAACATCATTCACATGGACCTGCAATGGGCAGAGCAAATCTAACATAATAGGAACATAGGAACATAGGAACAGGAGTAGGCCATTCAGCCCCTCGTGCCTGCTCCGCCATTTGATAAGATCATGGCTGATCTGTGATGTAACTCCATATACCTGCCTTTGGCCCATATCCCTTAATACCTTTGGTTGCCAAAAAGCTATCTATCTCAGATTTAAATTTAGCAATTGAGCTAGTATCAATTGCCGTTTGCGGAAGAGAGTTCCAAACTTCTACCACCCTTTGTGTGTAGAAATGTTTTCTAATCTCGCTCCTGAAAGGTCTGGCTCTAATTTTTCGACTGTGCCCCCTACCCCTAGAATCCCCAACCAGTGGAAATAGTTTCTCTCTATCCACCCTATCTGTTCCCCTTAATATCTTATAAACTTCAATCAGATCACCCCTTAACCTTCGAAACTCTAGAGAATAGAATTCACATGGACAGTAGGCCAGCAGTGGGCAGAGCGAATCTAACATCATTTACATGGACAGTAGGCCCGCAGTGGGCAGAACTAATCTAACATTGGCTTTCAAACATGACTTTCAAAAGGGAATTGGATAAGTACTTGAAGGGAAAAAATTTGCAGGGCCACGGGATAGGGCAGGGGTATGGGGCTAGCTGGATTGCTCTTGCAGAGAGCCGTGTTGACCAGAGGTCATCGGTTACGGTTACTGGCTAGTACAAAGAGGAGAAAAGTCAATTCTCTCCTAACTCTCAATTCACTTTATTCACGCCCGTAGATCACATACATATAGCTTATACGTCTGGTTAGATATAGGCATGCAGTTTACACCAGGTTATACAGTCTTATACCCAAACTAAGATCTAAACGCACACCCACTAGGTTTCTCTGACACTCCCTGAGTGGTCACAGAATATAAAGGATAATACCCGAAAAGGAGAGCTGACGCTGGCCAGGCGTTCCGTTCTCTCTCTCTCTCTCTCGACGTCGTCTCTACGTCCCTGACGTAGGGTCTTCCACTTATGCGATGGTTGGTCTCCGGAGTCTTTACTCTGGCTCCACGCCCCAGATCCTTCATTCTTATTCTGAATCTAATCTCTTCAAGCTGTGCTGTCTCTCTCCCTTTGGTTTAGGCCGGCTTGCTTTTGCCTGGGTCTTCTCCTCATTGGCTCTGTCCCAAGGACTTAGGTAGCATTACCTCATTACTCCTTTTCTAAATAAGGACTTGTGTCTTATCACATTTCCTTTGTCTTTCACAAAACTTGGTTAATTCAAACCGGTTCCAGCCAGCTGAGGCCAGGACTGAACTCAGGTTACTTTAGTTCAAAAGTCGATCCTGCCTGTTTGTATCAGCAACTGACGTCTCAGGTTACTGCAGCCCCTAGCCAACAGCCGGCACGGACTCGATAGGCCGAATGGCCTCCTTCCATGCTGTAACCATTCTATGATTCTATGATTCTGACATTATTTTGTGACTAATTCCAATCATGATGCCACACTCCCTGTGCAGATCTGCTGAGGTTCATGTAGCTTTCTGAGTTCGGCGGGCTCCTAACAGGTTGCTTCTCGCTCTTAAAGCTGGGTTGTACATTTCACAGAGTAAGTGTTTTCTGACAAGATTTGATCATGGCAGCCAGTAGGGTGAGGAGTAGGCCAACTACGAAGTACTGGTTTGGCTCAGTTGGTCGCACTCTTTCCCTACATCAGAAGGTTGTGGATTTGAGTGCACAATTCAAGCTGAATGTTCAGTGCAGTACTAAGGGAATACTGAATTGTCAGAAGTTGGTGAACAATAAACTAACAACCTGTCTGCCTGTTTAAACAAAGAGAAAATATCCAAT
The DNA here is from genome assembly GCF_035084215.1 of Heptranchias perlo. NCBI lineage: Eukaryota > Metazoa > Chordata > Chondrichthyes > Hexanchiformes > Hexanchidae > Heptranchias > Heptranchias perlo. The sequence goes on along the minus strand of NC_090331.1, from coordinate 18,469,957 downwards.
GGCACTATTTGAAAAAGAGCATGTGGAGTTCTTCTAGTGTCTGCCTCCATCTGCCCAAACAAATTCGTCCATATTGGGTGGGGGAATTGCTGGGGTAGGTGTCTCCCAGGCTGGGACTTGGTCGCAGCCTCTTAAGATTGTCCAGGAAGAACCTTTTTTTAGCCCCTTTTTAAAGGGGGCCAATGGGCAAACTTCCGTCATCTTCCTGGGGACACCTCTCAGTGCGAGTATTTTCTGCCACATTTTGCAGCCTCCCTAGACTGACTGGCACCTGAGTTGTGCCCTGGTGGTGCAGGCACCTGCCTGGAATAATGAAATGAAGGAACCTGCTCCAACCCAGCAAATTCCTGCAGGGTCAGGAGTGAAGATTGTCAGGGGGTACTTAGGCTGGATTTTCAAGGCCCATATTTTTAACCACTGCACCTTTTTAGAATTTATTATTGGGGAAATATGAGAGTAAATATTAGCTGAACTGCATAACTTTTTACTTTTAAAACACATCGACAGGCAGGTGATTAGGGCACCCTATGGATATTTCTTTTGGATTGTGTTGACTTGGCAATATAGCTCAGCATTCTGTTGCTTTATCGATTGCATGCTCTGCAATCACAGGACATAGTAAGTGTGGAGTCTACTATTATTCCCAGATCTCTTGGAGCCTGTCTCCTAACCAATTCAACACCATTCATTGAGCAAGTGTTTCTCCCATTCTTCCTTCCAATCTGTAATACCTTGCACTTATCTGTATTAAATTTCACCCTGTCATAGGTCTGCCCCCCTTGCATGTTGGTGATCAGAACTGAATATTATACTCAAGGAATGACTCTAGCTTCAGTAGGGTGGCCTCAGACTTGGGACTTGCTTATTTAGCAAGATAGCTCAGCATTCTGTTGCTGCTTCACAGTGGCAGCATGCAAAGCACTCAACCAACCATCCCAACCTGGTTGACACATGTACATGCATGCCCGTGTTGCTATAAGGACTGCTTTGTTGCTGGCACTGAAATACGCTTCAATGTTGCAGATAAATCTGGAAGGCTAGGACCACCAAGTGTGCTACCAATGTGAGCTACCCGCATTCTTGGACTCAGATAAGATGGGTGGAAGGCACGGGCACTTTGGTGATACTGCGGCTGATTCCCGTCTGCCTGCCGCCCTATTTTTCGGCCTGAATGAGACGGTAGGCAGATGGAAATCGTAAAAAAAAATTGCCAAAGATGGTTTGTTGCGATTTTTGGGTGGGCCTCAATTTGGGTGGCCAGTGTTCCCACCAAAGACCAGCGGGAGTCTAATTTATATATTAAAATGGAGATCCGATAACATACTTAGGATCCAAGAGCTCTTTGCGCCAGGCTCAGCAATACCACTGCTATTTTTTAAAACCCACCCACAAATCATAAGGCGGGATGATATTGGGGCTATTCACCAGAAAGGTATTGGGGCTAAAAGGGTTAAATTATGAGGAAAGGTTGCATAGACTAGGCTTGTATTCCCTCAAGTATAGAAGATTAAGGGGTGATATAATTGAGGTTTTAAGATGATTAAAGGAGTTGATAGGGTAGATAGAGAGAAACTATTTCCTCTGGTGGGGGAGTCCAGAACAAGGGAGCATAACCTTAAAATTAGATTTAGGCTGTTCAGGGGTGATGTCAGGAAGCACTTCTTCACACAAATGGTTATGGAAATCGAAGGCCGGGGGTGAAATGAAAGTTTCAAAACTGAGATTGATAGATTTTTATTAGGTAAGGTATTAAGGGATATGGAATCAAGGCAAGATAAATGGAGTTAAGATACAGATCAGCCATGATTAATTGAAATGCAGGACAGGCTAGAAGGGCTGAATGGCCTACTCCTTTTCCTATGTACAAGGTGGGAGGTGGCCAGTTCCAGTGCTACATAAAGGGGCATTAGCTTGCTGTCTTTTAAATCACTGTAAATATTTGGCAGACACCTTGCTGTTAGATCGCAGGCGTTATTGAATTACATAGAATTTTACAGCACAGAAACAGGCCATTTAGCCCATCAGGTCTATGCCGGTGTTTATGCTCCGCACAAGCATCCTCCCACCTTACTTCATCTCACCCTACAGACATATCCTTCTATTTCTTTTTCCTGTCATGTACTTATCTAGTTTCCCCTATTGGGTGCAGAATTGCTGTTTCTTTTGCTATTTTTTGCTAGACAACCTTAACTAGGCTGCGGAGAAGGGTGGGGTGGAAAGAAGGTACTGGCCATTTCTGAAAATGGGAATACTTTTTGACATTCCAGTCTAGCTAGAGGAAGAGGAGGAAAAGGAACAGTAGCATGGTATTGCCTGTTGCAGTTAAAGTTAATGCAGTCCTCAACTTCTTTGCCTCGGGCTCCTTCCAGGCTGCAACAGGGAGTAGCAGCAACATCAGTCAGTTTGCAGTTCATGCCCGTATTGAGAAGGTGACTGATGCCATATTTGCTAAAGCAAACGAGTTCATCATGTTCCCCATGGACAACCAGAAACCGCAGAATAGGGCTCTGGGGTTCGTACACATTGCAGGCTTCAGCCAAGTCCAGTGCATCATTGACTGCCATGACAGCTCCTGCAAACTGCCTCCATGAATTGTAAGAGCTTCCATTCCCTTGATGTGAAGCTGGTGCGTGATCACCAACAGCACATCATGCAGGGCTGTGCCTGTTTTCTTGGCAGCTGCCATGAGGCATTTATATTGTGCCAATCCTCCATCTCCCCACTCTTTGACCCTGCACAGCAAGTGAGAGTCTGGCTACTTAGGAACAAGGACTATGCCCTACATACTTGTCTCATGACTGATCAAAAGAAGCCACACCGGCCAAAGTGCACTGCAACCAGATCCATGGGTTGACTAGAGCCCTCAACGAGCAGGCCATTGGAGTGCTCAAACAACGCATCCGCTGTCTGGACAGGTCTGTTGATTTATTTGCGGTGGCACCTGTCTGCCATCTGAAGGGACACAGGACCTCCTTCCTGGTCCTGACTTATTCAATAAACACCTCTATGGTGGTATCCGAAAATCGGGGTTCCCTGGCCATCGCATTGTGCCCACTTTCCACACACCACCAATGAAAACCGCACCTCCCCTCTAAGAGGTCCAGGCTGGCTTTAAGACCTGTCCGCCCGTTGGATTTCCTGCCCTCCTAAACAACAGGCTGCCTATAAGCAGCGTGATTGCTGCTAACTGCTCACTAATCAAATTTAAATAAGGCCCACCCACCCGACGTACACCACAGACAAAAATTGACTCCACTCTTCCAAATTCCAACATATGGATGTTTTGTATCTATTTACAGGAAAGAAGCTTCACATATCAGGCACAAACAGATGCAGACTGCAAGGGTTCCTCCCTACTGGCGTTAATTGATTCCTTATGAGTAAGGCAGCCTTCAGATTTCAGAGCCAGAGGCCATAACTGGAGTGAGGGAAGGCGAGGTCAGAGTCCTTTCTCATGCTCAGGAGCAGTACAATTGTTTGCTTATTTTTTTGTTCCTCCTACTCATTCACTCATTCATTCAGTGACACATAAGGCATAACACGCAAATATCTTGTCATGTAGCTCTGCCAGAAGGATTTTCTCACTGCCTGCACTCTAAAGTATATTGTTATTTGATTCATAAAGGCCTGCTGCGTCCCCAGCGCTTCCCAGCATGTTGCATCACTCACCCACAAGAATGCACGATCCAGTGCAGATATATCCACTTGGGGAAATCAGTTCGTGACTTGCACCGGGTGAATCACAGAGCACGAGAAATGAGAAGGAAGTGGAGGCGGTAGTGGAGGAGCCGAAACTCGCTTGACATAGGCCTAGGGTTGCCAACACTGGTTGGACATATTCCTGGACGTTTCATCACGTGACCTCTTGCCTCCAACCACCCCCCCCCCCCACACACTCCTGCCATTGGTCACCTGACATGTCCATCCTCATGGTGGACCACTTTCCTACGCCAATCGGAAAGCGAATAGACTCTTCATTAGCTGATTGGATGATTCTTCACTGTCAATCAACAGCCTTTTTTCCCCATGTCTGATATTTCTATAACTAATAAACAAAAGTGTTCAAAGAAAATTTAAAAAGAATCTTTTTTTAACCATGATTTTTCTCCTAGGTTGCTCGCAGTGGTGTCCTGGAGATTAGTCTTTAATTCCTGGAGACTCCAGGGCAATCCTGGAGGGTTGGCAAACCTACATAGGGTCAGCTTGAGTCCTCCTTCGGCTGCTTGAGCCCAGAGGTAGGGACCTTATATTGCTTGCCTAAAAACGAAGTCACATACCTGCGTATCAATGTTTCATGTGGTATTTGAATGTGTGCCAAGTAGCCTGCAAAGTTTGGAGACATCAACTACCTACATCTGTGGAGATCACCTCGGAGACTTGCACCATATGCTGTCAAAAAACGGGAGCACCAGGGTAAGAAACGTTGATCACACGTGCACCACACGTTATTAGGGAAAATAAAATTTGCTAACTGCATTTCTGACATTTCATTTGGGATGAGATAGAATACGACAGTAGTAGAGGGATGGAATGGCATCCATGAAACTTGATGCAATGCTGGTGATATTGTAATGTTCCACTTGATTGGGCACTTCTGGAGATGACTATTTGTGCATTGGGTGGCACACCCACTAAAGCGAAGGTTTCATCAAGGAAGACTCTTCCTATCTGCAAGTGAGGTCCAGTATGCATTCCTACAGGCTGTGTCCTCTTCTACCAGTGGTTCCACTTGGGCATCTTCTTCCTTCTGCTTCATGACAATGTCTGTTTGGACGACTAATTTGTGCGATAGGTAATAGACTACAATGGTCTTTGAATCCATTGCCAAATTGTACAACCCCCCATCTGTTGAAACAGTAGCCTCCCACCAGTGCAATCTAAATGTTGGAACTGTTTGAGCATGTCAAATATCTGTTTTATAATGTTTCGAACTCTCAAACCCGCTGTTTGCTTGAGGATGTGGTGATTACTTGGTAGTGTCATGCCACTTTGAGTTTGTAAGCTTTATCTCTAAGGAGCAGCTGTACAATTTGTCATTACCCTGGAGTAATTGGGGATCCTCTTAAGGTAATGGTCATCATGGGCACTCCCTGGAAACTACATTTACATCCATAGATCTTTGGCAGTGTTTGTGTGCTATTTGGATGTTAATAGATTAATATACTTCTCTTTTGATAAACCCAGTATATCACACAGGTGCTTGAATTGCCACAAGGGTCACTTGACTTCTCTCTGCACCACTGAATGGCACAGCTTTTGTAAACTTCTGTCAGCTTATTCTGTGCTGCAGCCTGGCACTGAATTTAACACCTTCATCACCATGTCAGAACAAGGCAGCTGTGACATTTGTAATACAGTGTTGACCTGGAAACTGACTGCTTCTGTCAGATATTCTGTCATCTGCATACATACCAATTTAGAAAATTAGCAAAAGCTGATTCAAAAAAGTTGACACAGACCCAAAAAGCTGGCAACTCAAGAACAGGCCTGACATACGAAAAGAAGTTTTACACGGGTTTTGTAAATTAAGCTGTAGATGACACAATATTCCTTTACATGTATACAAACATATGAAAAGACCGGCTGGAAAAGAGCAGCTGATCCATCACGCCTGTCCCAAATAGTCATGACACAGCAAAACATTGTGACTCCCAATGTTCCCTCCCACTAGTAGTCCTGGGAGAGACAAAACATCAGACAGAAAAACCCTGGGCGAATTCAGGGGAATAAAAATCAGGAAAATTTCTCTTTGACTCCCCCTAGGGCAATGAAAAACATAGAATTACATTGCAATTAGGGATGGGCAATAAATGCTGGCCTTGCCAGCAACGCCCACATCCCATGAATGAATAAAAAAATAGAACGTACAGCACAGAAACAGGCCATTTGCCCCAACAGGTCCATGCCGGTGTTTATGCTCCACACGAGCCTCCTCCCTCCTTCATCTAACCCTATCAACATATCCTTCTATTCCTTTCTCCCTCATGTGTTTATCTAGCTTCCCCATAAGTGTATCTATGCTAGTCACCTCAACTACTCCTTATTGTAGCGAGTTCCACATTCTAACCACTCACTGGGTAAAGAAATTTTACTCTGGGTAACAGATCCCAGGAGATCACAGTGATCATGAGTTACGAACCGAAGTCCCTCCTACCTTGCTCTGGCAGCTAGGGGCACTAGTGGTCGATGCTATTACTGCTCTTCCTCCTCTTCATGCTGCTGCTCCTCCTCCTGCTTTTCCTCCTCCTGCTCCTGCTCCACTTCTTGTTGCCTTGGTGGTGGTAAGGGCTGGTCCCTCATGAGGGCAAAGTTATGCAGCATGACGCAAATGACCACAAATCTGTATACCCGCTCAGGGCTGCACTGCAACGCTCCTCCTAAACAGGCCAGGCGGTGGAAGCGTTGCTTGAGCACGCTGGCTGTCTGCCCGATGGTGGCAGCTTGGCTCTTGTTGTAGGCCACCTCTGCAGTTATGCCTCGTTCCCTGACAGGTGTCATGAGTCAAGTCTAAAGACTTGCCGCCCAATAGCCAGCCTATGACCTGACAGCCTTGTTGTTATGAAGGCAGTACAGAGGACTGGCACAGGATAAATGAATCATGACTGCTGTCAGGATATCGGGCACAGACCTGCATGCTGCGCAGCCTGTGGTTGCAAACAAGCTGCATGTTGAGGGAGTGGAATTCCTTTCTATTCAGAAAGATGCCAGGACGGTGACTGGGAGCACCCAAGGTAATGTGGGTGCAGTCTATGGCACCTTGCATCCTGGGGAAACCTGCAATGTGGGCAAAGCCTAGTGCGCTCTTGTCCTGCATCATTCTGACCGTGGGGAAAGAGATGTAGGTGTTCCGCCTGGCGTGGAGAGTCTCAGTGAGCTCCTTGATACAACAGTGGATTGCAAACTGGGAGATGTCACCGATGTCACCTGGACTGCAGCCTGGAAGGAGCCTGTTGCACAAAAGTTAAGGGCCACGGTGACCTGAACAGCCACAGGCATTGCTAGCCATACCCTGGTGCGAGGCTCGGGTTGCAGTTGCAGCAGGTGACATAGCTCAATGATAGTTTGCTTTGTGAAGCAAAGGTGCCTCATACATTGCTCCTCAGTGAATTTTATGTAGGAGAAGTGCTTCCTGAAGACCCACAGTGGATATGGCCTCCTCCACAGTGCCCTCTGCCTCCCTCTTTTCCCAGCTGCTCTCGCTCTCTCTTGTCTTCTTGGCTGCTCCCCCTCATCCTCCAGCCCCAAAGGCAGCCCTACCAGACCACCCATGACTGCAGTGAAACTGTCTTGAAAGCAGCCAAAAGCGGTGCAGCATCAGCAAAAATGTCTTCTCAGAAGTCAGAATAAAGTTGTGAAGAAATTTGTCACAGAATAGGCCTAAAAACACCCAGTAGTTAACCGGCAGCTTAAAAGCAACTAACCTGTATGTAGTGTAGGACCCTTATTTAAATATTTTAATTACCATTTTACATACTTCTGCCATGCACCCTGGATACCTACGAAGGAGCCCGATCCAATATGGCAGGTGGCGCACTTCTGACACGGGATGGGCGTGCACATGGCACCCCACCTTATTGGATGATTAGGCCTCCGTTTTACACCTGTTCAACTAAATCATAGGAAACACTGGCGTGACCTAGTTTTAGTAACAGAAATTTCATGGCATGGAACCACATACAGGAGAGATATGACCATAATACTATAGTGACCGTGTGACCCTTAGCTAAATGGTAGCATTCTTGCCTCTACTTTAGAAGGTTGTGGGTTCAAGCCCCATTCCAGAGACTTGAGCATATAATCTAGGTTGGCACTTCAGTGCAGTACTGAGGGAGTGCTGCACTGCTGGAGGTGCCATCTTTTGGATGAGACTTTTAACCGAGGCCCCATCTACCCTCTCAGGTGGACGTAAAAGATCCCACGGGAGCATTTGAAGAAGCGGAGTTCTCCCGATGTCCTGGCCAACATTTATCCCTCAACCAACACCTAAAAGAAAATGATCTGGTAATTTATTTCATTGCTGTTTGTGACTCCTTGCCGTGTGCAAATTGGCTGCTGTGTTTCCTGCATTACAACAGCGTCTACACCTCAAAAGTACTTCAGTGGTTGTAAAGCGCTTTGGGACATCCTGAGGTCATGAAAGGTGCTATAGAAATACAAGTCTTTCTTCTATAGTCCCGATTCTCCCATTGCTAGCGAGGCTTCATACTGGCAATGTACTGTTCCAGCATTACTTCTGATGTCTCATTCAAAGGACAGCACGTCCAACGGTGCAGTTCTGCACCAGAATGTTAACCTAAATTGTGAGCTCAATTTTGTGGTGGGGTTTGAACCCACAGCCTTCTAACTTAGAAAGAATGCTACCAGCTGAGATACAATATGCTGAAATGCAGGTAGCAAAGATTACTTTCAAATCTAATCATCATTCACAGATATTTCAGATATTGCAATGAATTCTTATTGATAATAATGGGATTCCTTAAAACTTTAGCAAATGCCTACTACTGACTGATTTGTTTCCATATTTGGAAGGAAACAATATTTGTAAAATGTTTTGGAAGTGTGCATCATCTTGGACACACATATATATTTCATTAGTGTAGAAATATTTTTGATATGGGGATTATATACCCAAGGTATAGTGTTCGGTGAAAATGAAATAACTGGACTACATTTCTTATGTTAAATAAACATATTGCTTGGAAACTAGATGGTTTAATATGTTTCACAATTCAAAAATTCAGTGTATGTGACTGGCTGATTTCTATGCTGTCTTTGAATGTATTAATTGGACCGGATGACAGAGAATGTTTATCGGCTCAAAAAGTGTTCTCATGGATATCCAGCGTATAAAAATAATTTTGATGTACGAGCGCCTGTAGAAATGCAGTTCAGGCATTACTGATAAGTCTGAACGACTATCCTTGCTCCCCTAGGTGGCACTGATGAGCTTTTCAACTGGCTAACTTGTTTCTCTGCAACTTTTTGTTCAAGTACTGCAGGTCTGGGGGGGAATTCTCCTGTTCTCCATTTCAGTGTATAAAAGGTGGTAAAACAGACACGGGGTAGCTGGAGATAACTAATTGTTATAACACTCAGCTCCACATACACTTTCGTCACCATATTCGTTTCCGCCACCATTTTCCAACTCCAACTGCAGTTATAGAATCATAGATAGAATCATAGAATGATACAGTACTGAAGGAGGCCATTTGGCCCATCATGCCTGTGTCGGCTCTTTGAAAGAGTTAGCTAATTAGTCCCACGTGCCTGCTCTTTCTCCATAGCCCTGCAATTTTATGCTATTCAAATATATATCCAATTCCCTTCCACCACTATACACTACAGAGCTCCACAGATACATCTGTGAGTCTTCTGTGTCTGTGTGCGTGTGTGCTGGGAATGAGACTACTCTGTACTGATTTCCACAGCTGTTGCATCCACACATGAAAGAAGAGGGAAAGAAAAAAAACTTTTGACATCCCTGCTTATCATACAACAACCTTGTCTGACTGTCAGGAAATTAAAAAGTTGTCCAGCGTACAGTTTTTGAGATGTTGTCAGGCAAATGGAATTTCCTGGTTAACCCCATCCTGTAATGTTGAAAGAGGCTATAAATTTCATGAAATATAAACAAAAAATGGTGGAACTTTTACAGTAGGTCAGCCAGTCAACATTTGAAAGAGATAGGTCAATATCTGGGTGGGACCTATCATTGGAACATCGAGGTTCCAATGAAGGGTTAGGGTTCTGACAAAGGGTCTGACCTACTGTGCGTTTCCAACATTTTCAGTTATTATCTCAAAGTTTCAGCCTTCGTGGCTTTTATTTTTATCTCTGTTATAAATTCCACAACCATCCATCGCTTAAAGCTTTCCCACACGTAGAACGTTCAACTCGGAGTGACAAATGATCGAGGATGTGCAGGGTTCATACTTCTCACATGATTTCATGCTATTTAACCCAAGTAAATTGAAGTGTAAGAACCCAAAGCAGAATGAATAGGAGGAATTAAACCAAAAGACACTGATGGCTACTGTGAAGTCAAACTTCAAATTTTAAATATGATCAATTGATAATTCTCAAACTGCCATTGGCTGAATACAACAACAACATAGTAAAATGTCCTAAAGCGCTTCACAGGAGCCTTATCAGATTAAATTTGACACTGAGCCACATAAGGAGATATTAGGACAGGTGACCAAAAGCTTAGTCAAAGAGGTAGGTTTTAAGGAGCGTCTTAAAGGAAGAGACAGAGAGGTAGAGAGGCAGAGAGGTTTAGGGAGGAAATTCCAGAGCTTAGGGCCTAGGCAGCTGAAGGCACAGCCGCCAATGGTGGAGCGATGAAAATTGGGGATGCAAAAGAGGCCAGAATTGGAGGAGCACAGAGATCTCGGAGGGTTGTAGGGCTGGAGGAGGTTACAGACAACAACCTTGGGATGAGGCCATGGAGGGATTTAAATACCACGATGAGAATTTTAAATTCAAGGCGTTGCCGGATCGCAAGCCAATGTAGCTCAGTAAGCACGGGGTGGTGGGTGAATGGGCCTTGGTGTGAGTTAGGATTTATGGGCAGCAGAGTTTTGGATGAGCTCAAGTTTATGGAGGGTGCAAGTGTGAGGCCAGCCAGGAGAGCATTGTTGAGTCTAGATGTGACAAAGGCAGAAAAATACAGAAGAACAAACCCATCACATACCCAAGACCCAAAGCCCCTTGACTCACATCTCTGTGACTGTATTGTCCCCATATGATTTATATCACACCTTTTCATGATAATGATAATCTTCATTCAATTAAATAACTAGAATGCATATAGTAGAAGAACCGCATAACGTTTTTGCATTAATTCATCACTGTTAAGTCTAAACCCAACTAACTGGCCTGAAATCAAACCTCTCATAATTCTTATTTTCACTTATCTGGTTAAAACACCTATTTCTTTAACTGTTATACTTAACACCCAATAAAGAGAACTGTTGCATTACAAAATACGCATTATAAACTTATAATTATCTTTTTATATTATAGTATTATAATGTGGTCTTGTTAAAAAAAAAGAATTAAACATGTGCTATTCTTTTGTCTTTTTTTCTCTAAACATGTGTTTTGAAAGAAACAGGAGTGTGTGATGAAAGGACACGAGGGTACAGATTTTCCTGTCCCTGCGCCTGGGGTTATTGGATTGCCTGAGCGCAGTGAATACTGGAATACCGAGCAGGGAGATGCTCATGTCCAAACAGGAAATCTGTCTGATTTTCTATCCATTTAAATGAATAGTTGGAACTTTGAGTGGGCTATAATAAATGACACACCCTATAAAGATGGAGAATGAGGTCAAACCAATTGTAGTGGGATAGGTAGAAAGAACTAACAGATCTGGTAGGCATCCCACATATTGTCACAGGGAAAACCTGGGCAATGACTCTTTAATAAAAATTACTAAAAGTATTGAATAAATGTGCCTGTTACTTACTAGGCATCACAAGATTAATTTGTGTGAAAATGGTAAACTGTAAATTTTAACTTCAGAGCACTCAATGCACTCTTTGTTTTCACAGAAACTCCACAGGAAATAAATTGAGATGGACTGGTTTGCTGTGATGGTTAAAAAATAGCCTGTGCTTACGTTTTCCTCCACTTTAATTCTCTGTTGATGTTAATTGATTTCAACCAAGCTTGTTTTCAGATGCTGCCACAAAGAGAGTAGTCGTCATATAGTGACTGACTGATCTTCCAAAACAACATAAGACGCACCTACTGTAAAAGGAACATTTTGTTTGTTTCTTGATTGCTTGTTTTTAGAATCATAGCATACTCTGCACAAAAGGACATCATTTGGCCCATGTGTGAGTGTTAACTCCACATCTGAACTATCCACTTTAATCCTATTTCCCTGCTCTTTCACTATTCTGTATTCTTTGCTGTTATTAGTAGGCTATTAGTCATCAGATTAAATATTTTTTTAAACGCACTTGCACCAAGACAATTAATTTTCTTGAGTCATTAGAGTAAAAAGTTCAGGACGGCCAGTAAGTCATATATAGGTCAGAAAGGGAATGTAAAATAATGACTCTTTCTTTCATTTTTCTTTTATGTAATTTCATGGATAAACGTGAAAAAAAATAAAACACCCAGCTCTCACTGTCATTGCTTAATGCCGATAGAGCGAAATGTGTTACTGCGATGTTTAAAATATTTTAAGGACTGATATGAGACAGACTGTGATCATAAAGATATTGTGATAACAGTTGTCTGCTGCAGAACATCTGCTTTCGTTGGACAAATTAGAATACACTAGCAGTGCTTCAGTTTAACCTGAGATTGGTACCGGCCAGTTAAATACAGCTACCATGAACAGTTTTAATAAATAGTCCTGTTCGATTTCTAAATGATAAAATGTAAAATGTAAAAGTGGAATCTGGTTTTTAAATGTTGTACACAATACAAATAATAACTCTAATAAGTAATATTGAAAGGAAAGTGATTGAGAGTTTTTGCCTAATGAAGTATCAGTATTGTTACCCTTTCTTAGTGTTCATTAAAATGACTGGTTATTCCAGAATTCTTGCCTGAACTGGTCTGAATGTGCCCTGTTATTCCCACACTTTCATCACCAGTACCCTCATCACATACGCACCAGTGAGAACATCCTGTGTATGCTATTAACAGTTGACAGGCTGGTTGTGACTGATAAATGTCAACACTTTCATGAGGTTTTATTTGTAATAATATGCTTTTCATGTAAAAAAAAGTGTAATCCAATCGTAGTTCAGGTAGTTGTTTCCCCGATGATAGAGTGGCACATGGCAGAGATACGGTGAAATGTCTCATCTGGGTATACCGTGTCACTAAGATTATCTGTGGCCCCGAGAGATACGAAATCACCAGTCATGGAGTTATTTTCAAGATTAAACATCTTGCCTCCATCTGATGCTTCCATAATCAGCAAAGGAAATCTATTGCTGATGCAGAGGTATACCGTGCAGGCAATGGATATAGTCTCCTCAGGAACTTGCTCTTACTTGCTCTCGTAATAGTGAACAGGTACCAGTCGAGAAAAAGACTTTAGGAGGAACTATTATTCCTTCCAGTAAAATGTCACACACCTACATTCAGTACAACAGTAAGAACGCTCCCCCACCCACTAGATTCCCCTCCCCCTATCTACATGAGACAACATGTTCAAATCCCACTCTTGACAATCCTTGAAATCTGAGCTCTCTGATTCTGATTCAGCTCTGTTCCTGTTAGGAATGTGCAATGGGAGTCTTCGAGTGCAAAGGAAATGAAACAAGATTTTTCTGCTTAATCTTTAGTGTTGCTGTAATTCCACAGTGGAAGCAGGAAGGCCTGAAGTAATCTTTAGGGATATTGTATTTGTAAATTGATCAAATTGCACAATTTGCTTCAATATGTTAAAAATTATATAGCAGGATACAGCCAAAAGGGTATGGTACTGAGACCACCCTTCACAACTATCTAAGATCTTGTCGATTTAATCTTTCCATATTCTTTTTTTCCTCTCTCTATTTTTCCCTCTGACAGTTGTTCTCCAGGATCTTGCCCAAATGGCCACTATTCATTTGTGTTGTGTGCCTTGATGGTGAGTGCTAGCAGTCTGTCTGACTGTAGAGGTCAACCCAGCTGAACTGAACCCTATGCTCACTCAGTGTCCGTACATATGCGCAATAGGCCTTTCTGTATAGTGAACAGGAGCAGGACCTAGGGCAATTTTAGCCGTCCAAACCCAAAGCAATGTGGCCTTACTCCAAGAGGCACACCATCCAAATCACATACCATCCTGACTTGGACATATATCGCCTTTCCTGCATCGTCGCTGGGTCAAAATCCTGGAACTCCCTACCAAACATCCTAGTCTGTGAGCCTTTTCATTTACAATACAGAGAGTTTCTATGCATGGTTTACATAGCAACCCGGTGTGATCTGTTTTGTTGAGCCTGGAATGACTTTTTAAAAAATCTATTGAACATCAGTTCCCCTTTATAATATAACATGAATGTGGAAGTGCTGAAGCAAATATCAGCAGATAGCCAGACATCCACAAGTACTTACTGGGGAAAAAAATTAGTAACAGCCACAATTGCTAAAAATACCACCCCCCCATTCCTCCACCCAGTAGAAAGTCATGCAAAATCTAATGAAAGCATCATGTATTCTAAACTTCACATTATAACCAGCTAATTCCCTGATGGCGAAAGAAGTTCCACTATAGTCCATAAAGCAGCTTCAACCTCAGTCAAAATTACTGCCATTAGTGTCTGAGAGTTTGTAGTATCAATGCCTAACTGTGAGTCACTAGTCACAAGGCTAACTAATTCATGCTAAACTTGCGTTACAATTTTCATGATTGTCATTCCTTCTTGGATTACCAGACAAAAGTCTTTCTATTTTAATTTATCAATAAAGGCAACTGCTAAATCATAAATTCTGTATGTTTTATAACAATGAAAATAATGATTGATAAAGCTAATTTATCAGGGGTGGACACTGAACAATAACAAAGATGCCTTTTGAGTCTGCAGTTATATACACTTAGTAGCTCAACTTCAAACTGGAACCTGTGAATTGTCTGGATACCAAAAGATTACCAAGATAACTAAAAGATAAATCATAATAAAACAATGTTTCAAGTTAATGCATAGTTTCTAGCTGTGTGATCCATGTACTCCCTCTGATAATTGTTTTTTCCCCTTGTGTATTACCAGAGGTGGGAGCAAGCAGATCCAATTCAACACCGAGAGACTATGGACCTGAGGCAGGTAGATGGAACAGTGCCACCAATTCTCATCTCTACCTTTGGGTATTACTGCTTTCTCTTACATCACAGAGGGTGATGTGACTTCTGTTTTTACTTCAGTGGATTCATATCTTGAAGTTGCTGCCAGAATCACAGCCATGATGCTGGCCAGAGAGTTGAAGGTGTTTATCTGTGCTCTGGTTTGAAGTGCCTCCAGGCCACCACCTAGCTGCTTGAGCTGAGTGTGGATGATCTCCCAAAATGCATACTAATCTGACACGCAGCATAGATTACAAGCCATCGCAAATGCCAGCAAAACTAACATGCAAAACAGATTGTAAATTCCCTTATGGTTCAATTGGCAACGGCAAAATATACCCGAGGCATACAGACCAGTTTAATTCTTACTGTGTGTTGTGCAGGTTGATCCTAGCTGGGCTAGCAATAGGTGTGCTCATTGGACTCAGCACCTCTGTTTTAGGGAAGGGAACGTGGAAAATTGTCTAGGTATGTCCTGTCCACAAAAAGCAGGACAAATCCACTCCGGCCAATTACTGCCCCATCAGTCTACTCTCAATCATCAGCAAAGTGATGGAAGGTGTCGTCGACAGTGCTATCAAGCAACACTTACTCACCAATAACCTGCTCACCGATGCTCAGTTTGGGTTCTGCCAGGACCACTCAGCTCCAAACGTCATTGCAACCTTGGTCCAAACATGGACAAAAGAGCTGAATTCCAGAGCTGAGGTGAGAGTGACTGCCCTTGACATCAAGGCAGCAGTTGACTGAGTGTGGCACCAAGGAGCCCTAGTAAAATTGAAGTCAACGGGAATTGGGGAAAACTCTCCATTGGCTAGAGTCATACCTAGCACAAAGGAAGATGGTAGTAGTTGTTGGAGGCCAATCATCTCAGCCCCAGGACATTGCTGCAGGAGTTCCTCAGGGCAGTGTTCTAGGCCTAACCATCTTCAGCTGCTTCATCAATGACCTTCCCTCCATCATAAGGTCAGAAATGGGGATGTTCGCTGACGATTGCACAGTGTTCAGTTCCATTCGCAACCCCTCAGATAATGAAGCAGTCCGTGCCCGCATGCAGCAAGACCTGGACAACATCCAGGCTTGGGCTGATAAGTGGCAATTAACATTCACGCCAGACAAGTGCCAGGCAATGACTAACTCCAACAGGAGAGAGTCTAACCACCTCCCCTTGATATTCAACGGCATTACCATCGCTGAATCCCCCACCATCAACATCCTGGGGGTCACCATTGACCAGAAACTTAACTGGACCAGCCACATAAATACTGTGGCTACAAGAGCAGGTCAGAGGCTGGGTATTCTGCAGCGAGTGACTCACCTTCTGACTCCACAGGGTATATGTTGCTGTTGCCAATTGAACCATAAGGGAATTTACAATCTGTTTTCCACCATCTACAAGGCACAAGTCAGGAGTGTGATGGAATACTCTCCACTTGCCTGGATGAGTGCAGCTCCAATAACACTCAAGAAGCTCAACACCATCCAGGACAAAGCAGCCCGCTTGATTGGCACCACATCCACCATCCTAAACATTCACTCTCTTCATCACCGGCGCACCGTGGCTGCAGTGTGTACCATCCACAGGATGCACTGCAGCAACTTGCCAAGGCTTCTTCGACAGCACCTCCCAAACCCGTGACCTCTTTCAACTAGAAGGACAAAGGCAGCAGGCGCGTGGGAACAACAGCACCAGCACGTTCCCCTCCAAGTCACACACCATCCCGACTTGGAAATATATCACCGTTCCTTCATCGTTGCTGGGTCAAAATCCTAGAACTCCCTACCTAACAGCACTGTGGGAGAACCTTCACCACACGAACTGCAGCGGTTCAAGAAGTGGAGATGCCGGTGATGGACTGGGGTTGACAATTGTAAACAATTTTACAACACCAAGTTATAGTCTAACAATTTTATTTTAAAATCCACAAGCTTTCGGAGGCTTCCTCCTTCCTCAGGTGAATCCACATTCACCTGAGGAAGGAGGAAGCCTCTGAAAGCTTGTGGATTTTAAAATAAAATTGCTGGACTATAACTTGGTGTTGTAAAATTGTTTACAGCGGTTCAAGAAGGCAGCTCACCCACCACCTTCTCAAGGGCAATTGGGGATGGGCAATAAATGCTGGCCTTGCCAGCGGTGCCCACATCCCATGAACAAATTTTAAAAAATGAACATAGGAACAGGAGTAGGCCGTTTAGCCCCTCAGCCTGTTCTGCCATTCTATTAAATCATGGCTGATCTGTGCCTCAACTCAAATTTATGCGCCTTTGCTCCATATGCCTTGATACCCTTACCTAACAAAAATCTATCAACATTGATTCAGCATGCACAGCATTTTGGGGGAGAAACTTCCAGATTTCCACTATCCTTTGTGTGAAAAAATGCTTCCTGATTTCACTTCTAACTGGCCTTCCTCTAATTTTAAGGCTCTGTTCCTTTGTCCTGGAATTCTCTACCAGAGGAAATAGTTTCTCTGTATTTACCCTATCGAATTCCTTTATGATTTTAAACACCTTGATTAGATCACTCCTCATCCTTCCAAACTCAAGGGACTACAAACCAAGTTTATGCAACCTGGCCTCATAATTTAACCCTTTAAGCTCTGGTATCATTCTGGTGAGTCTGTACTGCACCTCCTCCGAGGCCAATATATTTTTCCTGAGGTGTGGTGCCCAAAAGCGAACACAGAACTCCAAATTGGATCTGACCATGGCTCTGTACAACTGAAGCATAATTTCCTCACCTTTGTATTACCAGCCCCCTTGAGATAAAGGTCAACATTCCATTAGCCTTTTTGATTGCTTTTTGTACCTGTGCACTAGCTTTCAGTGATTTGTGTACTCCGAAACCCAAATCCCTTTGCTCTTCCAAAGCTCCATCCCTCCCTATTAAGAAAACAATCTGATTTGTCTTTCTTGGATCTAAAGTGGATGGCCGCGCACTTCTCCACATTGAACTCCATCTGCCATACTTTTGTCCACTCACTTACAAACATATGAACAATATGTGGACAGGAAAAGACCTCTGGTCCATCCAGTCTGTCCCACACAATTGCAATACCATACACACACCCCACCCCACCCAAAACCATGTGAGGAGAGGTGAAAAACCAGATAAAATACCCAGGCCAATTTTGGGGAAAAAAAATCTGGGAAATTCCTCTCCAATTACCCCCCCTTCCCGGCTCCCCCAGGCGATATATGTCATTTTATAACTTACTTATTATACTTCCCAACAGTGTCATTTGTAAACTTTCTATTGCTTCATCCAAATCATTAATATATGGTGAAAAGCTGAGGCTCCAGTACAAATCCCTGGGGAATACCATTTGTCATATCCCACCAGAGAATGTTCCCTTCATCCCTACTCTCTGTCACCTACCTCCCAACCAATAACCAATCCGTGTCATAAGGTTACCTCCAATTCTGTGTGCTTTCATTTTTGATAATAATCTCTCATGTGGGACCTTATCGAATGCTTATAGTCCATATAGTCAACATCTATAGACACACCCCTATCCAACATATTAGCAACCTCCTCAAAAAAATCAACTAAGTTAGTCAGGCATGATATACCCATCACAAATCCAAGCTGACTCTCTTTCATCAGCTCATATTTGTACAGGTGCTCAGTTACTCTGTCCCTAATGATAGATTCCTGTAACTGCCCTCCAACTGATGCTACACTGGCAGGTCTCTAGTTACCTGCTTTTCACTCCCTCTCCTTTTAAATAATGGTGTGACATTTGCAATTTTACAATCCAATAGGCACAATTCCTGAACTTGGAGAGCATTAGAAAAGTATGACTAACTCATCAGCGATTTCCTCACCTATTTCTTTTAATAGCTTGGGGTGGAAACCATCATGTTCTGAAGATTTGTCTATCTAAAGTCCTATTATTTTCTCCATTACCATATTTTTACTTATATTATGTTCACTAACTTCCAACGATATTATAGTCTTACCTGAATCTGTCATTGAAGGGCCTAAATTCCCCTTCACCACTCTCTTTCTCTTAATATATTTATTAAGACCCCTGGAGAGGTTGCAGAAGAGATTTACTGGATTGGTATCAGCGATGAGGGACTTCAGTTATGTGGTGAGACTAGAGAAGCTGGGATCGTTCTCCTTAGAGTAGAGAAACTTAAGGGGAGATTTAGTAGAGGTGTTCAAAATAATGAAGGGCTTTGATAGAGTAGTTAGGGAGAAACTGTTTCCACTGGCAGGAGGGTCGCTAACCAAAGGTCACAGATTTAAGATTATTAACAAAAGAATCAGGGTTGAGATGAGGAGAAATTTTTGTACGCGGTGAGTTATGATCTGAAACACACTGCCTGAAAGGGTGGTGGAAGCCGATTCAATAGTTTCTTTCAAAAGGGAATTGGATATATACTTGAAAAAGGAAAAATTTGCAGGGCTATGGGGAAAGTGGGACAAATTGGATAGCTCTTTCAAAGAGCTGGCACAGGCACGGGGGTGGGGGGGGGAGGGGAGGGGGGAAACGGCCTCCTTTTGTGTTGTAAGATTCTATGATTCGGTGATTCTAGTTAGCTTTGATATTCCTTGCAAGTTTTTAAATAATCCATAAGACCATAAGAGATAGGAGCAGGAGTAGGCCAGTCGGCCCCTCGAGCCTGCTCTGCCATTTAATGAGATCATGGCTGATCTGATTTTTACCTCAACTCCACTTTCCCGCCTTTTCCCCATATCCTTTGACTCCCTTGCTGATCAAAAATTTGTCTAACTCAGCCTTGAATGTATTCAATGACTCAGCCTCCACAGCTTTTTGGGGTAAAGAATTCCAAAGATTTACGACCCTCTGGGAGAAGAAATTCCTCCTCATTTCCATCTTAAACGGGTGACCCCTTATTCTGAGACTATGCCCCCTAGTTTTAGATTTCCCCATGAGGGGTAACATCCTCTCAGCATCTACCCTATCGAGTCGCCTCAGAATCTTGTATGTTTCAATAAGATCTCCTCTCATTCTTCTAAACTCCAATGAGTATAGACCCAACCTGTTCAATCTTTCCTCATTAGACAACCCTTCCATACATGGAATCAACCTAGTGAACCTTCTCTGAACTGCCTCCAATGCAAGTATGTCCTTCCTTAAATAAGGGCACCAGAACTGTACGCAGTACTCCAGGTGTGGTCTCATCAACACCCTGTACAGTTGGAGTAAGAATTCCCTGCTTTTATACTCCATCCCCTAGAAAAAAAGGCCAATATTCCATTTGCCTTCCGGATCACCTGCTGCACCTGTATGTTGACTTTTTGTGTTTCATGTAGGAGGACACCCAGATCCCTCTGTACCGCAGCATTTTGTAGTATTTCTCCATTCAAATAATATTTTGATTTTTTATTTTTCCTCCCAAAGTGGATGACTTCACGTTGTCCACGAAAATCAGGACAAGTCCAATCCGGCCAATTACTGCCCCATCAGTTTACTCTCAATCATCAGCAAAGTGATGGAAGGTGTCGTCGACGGTGCTATCAAACGGCACTTACTCACCAATAACCTGCTCACCGATGCTCAGTTTGGATTCTGCCAGGACCACTCGGCTCCAGACCTCATTACAGCCTTGGTCCAAACACGGACAAAAGAGCTGAATTCCAGAGCTGAGGTGAGAGTGACTGCCCTTGATATCAAGGCAGCATTTGACCGAGTGTGGCACCAAGGAGCCCTAGTAAAATTGAATTCAATGGGAATCAGGGGGAAAACTCTCCAGTGGCTGGAGTCACACCTAGCACAAAGGAAGATGGTAGTGGTTGTTGGAGGCCAATCATCTCAGCCCCAGGACACTGCTGCAGGAGTTTCTCAGGGCAGTGTCCTCAGCCCAACCATCTTCAGCTGCTTCATCAATGACCTTCTCTCCAACATAAGGTCAGAAATGAGGATGTTCGCTAATGATTTCACAGTGTTCAGTTCCATTCACAATCCCTCAGATAATGAAGCAGTCCGTGCCTGCATGCAGCAAGACCTGGACAATATCCAGGCTTGGGCTGATAAGTGGCAAGTAACATTTGCACCAGACAAGTGCCAGGCAATGACTAACTCCAACAAGAGAGAGTCTAACCACCTCCCCATGACATTCAACAGCATTACCATCGCCGAATCCCCCACCATCAACATCCTGGGGGTCACCATTGACCAGAAACCTAACTGGACCAGCCACATAAATACTGTGGCTACAAGAGCAGGTCAGAGGCTGGGTATTCTGCAGCGAGTGTTTCATCTCCTGACTCCCCAAAGCCTTTCCACCATCTACAAGGCACATGTCAGGAGTGTGATTGAATACTCTCCACTTGCCTGGATGAGTGCAGCTCCAACAACACTCAAGAAGCTCGACACCATCCAGGACAAAGCAGCCTGCTTGATGGGCACCCCATCCACCACCCTAAACATTCACTCCCTTCACCACTGGCGCACTGTGGCTGCAGTGTGTACCATCCACAGGATGCACTGCAGCAACTCGCCAAGGCTTCTTCGACAGCACCTCCCAAACCCGTGACCTTTACCACCTAGAAGGACAAGAGCAGCAGGTACATGGGAACAACACCACCTGCACGTTCCCCTCCAAGTCTCATACCATCCCGACTTGGAAATATAACACCATTCCTTCATCGTCACTGGGTTAAAATCCTGGAACTCCCTTCCTAACAGCATTGTGGGAGAACCTTCACCACACGGACTGCAGCAGTTCAAGAAGGCGGCTCACCACCATCTTCTCAAGGGCAATTAGGGATGGGCAATAAATGCTGGCTTCATCAGCGATGTCCATACCCCATGAATGAATAATATAAAAAAAAATTTCCCACATTATATTGCATCTGCCAAATTTTTGCCCATTCGCTTAACCTGTCAATATCCCTTTGCAGACACTTTGTGTCCTCATCGCAACTTGCTTTTCGACCTATCTTTGTATCATCAGTAAATTTGGCCACAAGACACTCTGTTCCTTCATCCAAGTCATTGATATATATTGTAAGTAGGTGAGGCCACAGCACTGATCCCTGCGGCATCCCATTAGTTACAGATTGCCATTTTGAAAATGACCCTTTTATTCCAACTCTTTGTTTTCTGTTAGTTAGCCAATCCTCTATCCATGCCAGTGTATTACCCCCAACACCATGAGCTCTTAACTTGTGCAGTAATCTTTTATGTGGCACCTTATCGAATGCCTTTTGGAAATCCAAATATACTGCACCCATTGGTTCCCCTTTATCCACTCTGTCCGTTACTTCCTCAAAGGACTCTAATACATTTGTCCGACATGATTTCCCCTTCATAAAACCATGTTGACTCTCCTTGATTGTATTATGAGTCTCCAAATGTCCTGCTACTACTTCCTTAAAATGGATTCTAGCATTTTCCCAATGACAGATGTTAGGCTAACTGGTCTATAGTTACCTGCTTTCGTCTCACTCCCTTCTTGAATAGTGGTGTTACGTTTGTGGTTTTCCAATCCGCTGGGACCTTTCCAGAATCTAGTGAATTCTGGAAGATTACAACCAATGCATCCACTATCTCTGTAGCCACTTCCCTTAACACCCTCGGATGCAAGCCATCAGATCCATGGGACTTGTCAGCCTTTAGACCCATTAGTTTACCTAGTACTTTTTCTCTAGTGATAGTGATTGTTTTTAGTTCCTCCCTCCCCTTTGCCCCTTGATTTTCTACTATTATTGCTATGTTATTAGTGTCTTCTACTGTGAAGACAGAAAAAAAAAATCCATTCAATTGCTCTGCCATTTCCTTGTTTTCCATTATTATTTCCCCAGTCTCATCCTTTAAGGGACCAATGTTTACTTTAGCTACCCTCTTCCTTTTTATATACTTGTAGAAGCTTTTACTGTCAGTTTTTATATTTCTTGCTAGCTTACTCTCATAATGTATTTTCTCCCTCTTTATTATTCTTTTAATCCCTTTATGCACCTCTTACTACTTTCTTTGTATCTCTTTGTTGTTTTTATAGTTCTCCCAGATACTTTTGGGTTCAGCTGTTTGTGTTTTTTTTTGCACTATCTGAAGGCTAGGATAACACAAGAAGGCTCAGAAAAAAATAAATTTTAAGGTAGGTTGGAGGACCACCTGTGGAGCAATAACAATATGAAACAGTCAAGATGGAGTTCAAAAAATAAAATCCTGCTTGACAAACCTCTTTAACTCCTTTGAGGACATGTAGGGGGTGGTGGTCTGTGTCAGCTTCACCTCTGACTACTGAGCGGTCCGAATCGCTCCCACTCCCTGGGTTCTAGACCTTGGACTTATTTGGGGGTTGTGACAAAAAATGTAGCAGACAACTGGTTTTGGTACAAGAAAAGAAACGGGGTTTATTGAAATCACAAATGAACTTATAACATTAGGATAATACTGAGATACAAAGTACACTTAGTTAAGAATGGGGAACACACGGCATAACGAGGGAAAATCACCCTACTAATCCCCTTACCCTTGTCCCACCCCCAAAACCTAACTAAATTGAACTGGGAGAGGTCAGGAATCATGCTCACCAAACCAGGGTTCCTTGACAGTTCGAAATCCAGCCAGGTAAGCCGGTTGCAGTTTTGGGGTACGCTCTTTGTGTCCTCTGGGCCCTGTCGTCCCCACGTGGCCCTGGTCTGAGGAATCTGCGAAGGTTCTTCAGTTGGATAGAGTCTGTTGGTACGGTAAGGCGCAGTTGTGGGTGGACGATCTTCGTACAGGGCTGTGGCTGCCTTCTTGCTGCTTCAAAACTGCTGTTTTAAAGCTGAACTGCTTAGAACCTGCTCCAAAACCAAAAACCTCCCTGCTTCATAACTGGTCCCCAGTTATACTGACTTTCGAATTTCTTATCTGATTCCCAAAACAAGGTTAGTTCTTTGTGTTCTTCAGGTGATTGTTGGCTTCCTGCTTTTAGTAGTTAGTAGCGATAATTTATGCAAGGTTTTGATTGGCTTTAGTTTCGTGTAAGCTGAAGTCTTTCTCTGGGTTGATTGTTTTAAAGGGAAGAATGCGTATTCTGTCTACTCTCATTGTCTGGTTTTCAGGAACAATCCACTCTGTCGCAACAAGTCCAGGCATGTCTTGCAAGGATCCATGTTTTAAAACTAGCAGTTGATACGTCTTCAAATAAAATTCCAAAAGTCATATCCTCGTTGATGATATGAAAAATGTGGGAATTTTGAGAACCCTTCAGACATCACAGATATTATACACAGAGAAAATACAGAGCATAGCTTAATTAGACTTTCAGAAAGTTCCACATGAAAGGCTTCTAGCTAAATGCCATATGAATCCAAGGTAGAAAATGGTACTGAATAGAAAGTTGGCTAAAAAGTAAGGAACAAAGAGTATTTCTCAGAGAAAGAGTGCTTCTGTGCTCTGAATTTCTATGGTCTGTATGATATCTAGAGTCTATAGAATGCAATTCCATGTTGTTTTAATCTACATTAGTAATGTGGATACCAAAATCAAATTTAAGATTACCAAATGTGTTGACAACACTAATGTAGGGAGAGTCGTAGAGATAGACAATACTACTAAGTATTTGCAGAAGGATTTAGTAATTGGGCAGACAAATGGGAAATTCAAATGTAAAGTATTGCACATTGGCCAGAAAATGTACATCATAAGTATACAATGAATGGAACTTAATGAGCATAAGGCATCTTGTACCTGTGAGTAATGTCAGGACAGAGTGGCAAGCAATTAAGGATGCTCATGGAATACTGAGATATGATGATGATGGTTTGTCCATTGTTTTTGATGATAACAGCTTATGATTCATCTCGAATTTAATACAGGTTGTGGGTTCTCATATGACTATAAAATCCAATTTTCATGAGGCATGTTTTCCCACACACAGGACATCAGATGCCAGATTGACCTAAGGGCTGATCTTTCCTTGATTTCCTTTGGGCTCTCTTTTCTTTGGCTAGCTGGATACGACTTGCTTCAAGCTTTGCCATGCCATCGTGAATCATCTTTTTCTACTTTTTCCTGTCAGAAGCATCATGCTCCCATGTGTCAGTTGAAATGCCACATTTTCTGAGATTGGTCTTTTGGCAATACTTATATCTTTTGAACTGACCACCACAAGAGCGTTTACCAAGTGTCAGCACACCATAGAATACCTTCTTGGCTAGTCTAGTATTCAGCTTAGCTGTACCTTTACTATCATTGCCTCTATGCCTGGCATATTTGAGATATGTATAGCCAGAACAATAAAGTACAAGTCTTCAGAAGTTATTCTAAGGCTTTATGATGCACTTGGAATACTGTGTTCAATTGGGTCACCAGATGTAATAAAAATGAAACTTAGTAACTCCACAAAAACTGGTTCACTTTTCTGAAGAAGCTATTTAAAGCTAGCTGGTACAGACCTTTTAAAAATGCAGACAGTTCTTGGCTGCTGTGAGAGCACAGCTTACTCGATCTAGGAAGAGAGAGGAGAGAGAGAGAAAGCCCGGCCCCGTAAGTGTGTGAGAAGGGGCAGTATGACGGACCAATTAAAGTCACTACCCCTGATTGAAATGCCTTCCTCTTTGATGTGCGAACGTAAGGCTCCCAGATGTCTGCCCCAGCCAATCCCCCAATTGTGCAAATGCAATGAAATAATGCTTGGCTTCTCAGATGTCACGAGGGATCCAACATCTCATAACGACATGAAATGCTTGAGATTGTAATAACAAACCTACCGCTGTTTACTACATTCCAAAACACACAGGTAACCTGCTTGTCTCCAAACTACTAGCTTATTGTTGAGAAAAATTGCGAATTTAAAATTCAAAAAATGTTAAAAGTTAAAGAAAAATCCAGTCAGACGATACAAGTAAAATCCAAATTGCTCTGCCATACCATAATAAACATATACATTCATCAGAGAGGAACAAGAAACCTATAATCTCAAATGTGATGACAATAAGCTATGAAGGAAGATTAGACAAACTCAAACTCTACAGTCCAGCTAGAAGGTGGTTAAGGGGGAGAGGGAAATAGTAACTGATGTAGATATGATTAATATTTGTCAGATTTCATTTAGGTCAAGAAAAAAGGACCAGAGGCCATAAATTTAAATAATTCAAAAATAAATTTAAAGCAGATATTAGGAAGAAGTTCTTTAGACAAAAATTGACAAATGTTTGAGATAATTCACTAGGCAGGGTAATAGAAACAAAGCATTAGGGGTGTTCAAAATGTAGTTGGATACTAAAATGGGAGAGCTAGTTTACTAGAGAGAGAAGTTTCAGTGGGTTGAATGGCTTTTTCTCATTCCTTGACTTTTCAGTATTCTTCTGTCCTTACATATAAAGAGTGGTCACTTGGATAAGATATTGGAAAAGGGCAGTCTACTCCTGTGTACTACACCCCAGTAGCAGTTGATGCCTTCAGAAAGGAAGAGGGAAGAAAACGGGGAAAAAAAATTAAACAAGCAGGCTGCAGGGATAGATCCATGGCAACTGCATGGCAACTACAGTAACATGCAGGGTGGGCTGATGACCTGCAAAGCAACATTCCATCTATGGAGCCTTGCATGCATTGCACATTTTTCTAAGTCGAAGCTCCTAGGTTGCCATTGTCTATTGTCCCATCCTTCTGACCCAAGGAGCCAATGTCACAATGTGCCATCTTCCTTTGCATATGGCTTCTGTCACTTTCAGGTTCTAGGACATGTACTTACAGCAATCTGCTTCCTCCATTTCATGTGCCACATCCTCCGACACTGGTACAGGCCATTCTTTTAATGGTACATCTTTCCTGTGCTGATGGATGTGGTAAAAATGCTGATAGCACTGCTGGATCATCAGGATATCTTAGTTGCTGCCCTTTGAATCCTGATGGTCCAGGCATATCATTCGATTGAGGAAACAAGGTTCTGAAAATAATAATGAAATGATGTGTTTGTACAGAATATTTACTTCATACATATCATTATAATTCAGACAACAGTCCACTTTATAAATGTTAAAGTAAATATTGGCTCATGGTGAACACTACATGTTATACATAACATGATGTGCAAAATACTTTGTTATTTATTTAAATGGTTAGAAACACTTACCAGAACTGGAGCTGCTAACAGTCTCACAACAATCAGCCCATCCAAAGACTAATGTTTAGGCATTTAGTACAAGTTGTGGCTCTCAGGGTTTCTGTTTCTCCTCCAATGACCCTACAAGGCTGGCCATTGAATATTATCTTCCATGTGGCAGTTTTTTTTGCCATCATTGATTATTTTTCTATTATCCTACAAGGTTCTTTTATTCTGAGAGATCATATTCAACTGCTTGATTAACACCCTTTCCCCATGTCATTCTATAGTTTTCAGGGTCTGATGGATGCATGGTGATTTCAAAGATGGAGGAATCCCTATTTCATGATCAGTTTAATTGCCCTATAAATCCTGGCTTCCTGGTTCTTTTATACATGGATACCATTGTGCATTGTTCAGTATTCTACTGTTGCTGGAACTCTACAGTAACCTATGTAGATCAAATCCTAATTTCGTGCTAAATCAGCTGACTGAAGCCTAAGCCTCTGGGAAAATAATTGAAGATCTGTTTTGATTTAATGACTTACCTTAATGTTGGTGGTAAATTACCATGTGATAATGGGGAAAATCCCACATTAGACAATTGAATGGTAACCATGGTGGAAGATTCCCTCTCTGTTCTAGATATAGCAAAATTCTAAACACATTTATAAAGAATGGATTTATGATTTTGCTACATCTAGTGCACAGAGGAAATCGTCACCTCATGTGTGGTTATAGTTAGTCTTTACTAAAATAACCTTAATGCCTGCAGACAGGTGTCAGTCTAAAGTCTGGAAAAGTGTTTTATTAAACTGAAAGCTTAGTATCATCTCAATTAAATTCAAGGGTATGATAAAGTAACTTTATATGTGAGGTGGCTGGGGAAGAACTTGACTACTTGTTTCCAAACATTTGCGACTATCTCTTGCTAGCTATGGAAAGGATATCTTGTAATTTCCTGTTTCATAAAAAAATAATACCACAGTTAAAAAAAAAATTATATTATGAAAAAGTGGATCTCAGTTGGGATGAAAATCATCACCCACAATTGGTCTCAGTGTGTATGGGATAGGGAGAAGCAAAATAGGCCAGAGTTACTGTTCCTGATCACTTTCCAGGGTTCCTGCTGGGACTATGCATGTGTGAATATCAAGTTAGTTGGGTTCAGCAGTGTTGTACCCATGTTTGAATTTCCTGTGGATACTAATTGTCAAAGACTGCACATAATTAATGCGCATTTGGGAGAGGCACCTAGCATCTGTGGAAGAAGAAGGAAATGAGAGGAAGTGAAGGAAGGGAGGGGAAGGAAGGGAGGGGATGGAAGGGAAGGAAGAGAGGGGATGGAAGGGACGGGGAAGGGGAAAGAATTTGGGAGAGAAAAGAATTGATTTACTAAACTTGTCATTCTTCAAAACACTATAACTGTAAAAAGAATTCTTGAAACTAACATGAAACTGAAATCTTTCTTCAGAGCTTAGTTTTTTAAGATGAGAATGCTGGAAGCAAAATGATTAAAATTCATCTATTGACAATACTGACGCAACACGAGTCGATGTATTCAGCAAATGAACAGCAATCTTAAATTTTTTCCATATTTCTCTGGAAATGTAGTCTTATTCACCAGTGCCAAAGCATCTTGTATAACCTTTCTCCCTTAGCCTCCACCACCACAACTGCATCAACTAGGATGTAAAAGTTCATATATAAAGATGAGACTTGTAGACTTTGAATTACGGTATGGAACAGGAAATGTGCATTTTTTTGTTTAGCCCACACCAAAAGGGAAAAGAAAAGGCCCCATTAGGCCTAGTACAGTTTTCGTTTATCTGCCCAACTGGCTCTGAACCAGACATGCTAATCCCCAAAAGAGCCACTTTTAAGCACTCGTTCAAGCAGGACAACACCAACAAATGGCTTTAATCCTCTGGTTGCCCACACGTTAATGAACATCTGCTAATGTTCCTCACAAGTTCAAGGACTTTGTGGGATCTGGGGGAAGGGATAAAAGTGCTGCGTGGCTGCAGACACAAAAATAACAGAGATATACTGTCACAGTGTTCACTTCAGTGACTGCTGGCTGTAGCAAGTAACCATCCTTCTAACAGGCATCCTATTTCTGTTCTGGCAAATTATTATCTCTATATTCCTTTCTGACCAATGGAAAAATATTAAAAGGCTAATAAGCTAACCATTATTGCAATATCATTCTGGCTTTCCTTCCTTCCACACAACAGCAGCTAATGCTACACAAAGTTAAGTAAATAGGTCATAGGAACAAACCACTAGTTATAAGCAGGGTCGGTTTGAAACTCAAATGAAAAAATGCCACTATAATAGAACTCATCAGACATTACATAAATAGGAGGAAAATTCCTTTCACCCCCATTATTTATGAAACATTTTTATACCTCAACAGTGTATGTGATTTCCTGGTGATTCTGTCAGATGCCTTGCAGTTTTTGAGCCACAAATTACTTCTACCATCTTCTGAAACAGGCACTTTATAATGCCAATGCTACTGTTTCAGTATAAAGGAGATGCTTATGTTTTTCTAGTGCTTACAATAAGGTGACGTATGTTAAAGAACCCACCCTTGACCTCTCTTGACGTTGCAACCTACCATTCCTCTCCGAAGTCCAAATGTGTTGTCACCAAATCCGTGTGCCCAACTTTCCTGCAACTTTTTGTTTGAATCTCTCCAATCAGGTTTCGACCCCCATTACAGAACCTAAATGGCCCTAACCATAGTAATAAATTACATCTTCTGTGACTGACTGTGACTGTGGTTCATTATCCCTCCTCATCCTGCTTGACCACCTTGCAGCCTTTGACACAGTCGACTGCACCATCTTCCTCCAACATCTCTCCTCTGTTGTCCAGATCCTAGGACTACCCTCGCTTGGTTCTACTCTTACCTATCTGATCATAGCCAAAGCATCTCCTGAAGTGGCTTATTTTCCTGCATCTGCACCATTACCTCCAGCGTCCCCCAAGGATCTACCCTTGACTCCCTCCTCTTCCTCACTTACATGCTGCCCCTTGGCGACATCATCTGCGCACATGAAGTCAGCTTCCACATATACGCTGACGATACCCAGCTGTCCTCTCCATCACATTTCTTGACCTCTCCACTGCCTCTGTACTGTCAGACTGCTTGTTGACATCCAGCAATAAGCTGCAATTTCCTTCAGCTAAACATTGGTAAAATCTTCAGCCCCATCGCTAAATTCCATACCGCTGCCACTGATTTAATCTCCCAGCCCAGTCATTGTCTCAGGTTGAGCCAGATTATTCACAAACTCGATGTCCTAATCGACCCTAAGCTGAGTTTCCAAACCCATAGCCTCTCCATCAGAAAGACCGCCTACTTCCACCCTCGTAACATTGCCCGACTCTGCTCTTGCCAAATATCATTTCCCACTGAAACCCTAACCCATGCCTTGTCACCTCCAGACTTGATTATTCCAATGCTCTCCTGGCTGCCCTTTCCTCCTCTATGCTCCGTAAACTTCAGCTCATCCAAAATGCCGCTGCCTGAATTCGATTCCACAGCAAGTCTTGCTCATCCATCACCCCTGTACTTGCTGATCTACATTGGCTTAGGTCCCCCAATGCCTTAAATTTAAAATTCTCATCCTTGTGTTTAAATCTCTTCATGGCCTTGCCTCTTTCTGTAACCTCCTCCAGCCCTCCAACCCCTGGACTCTCCATTCCTCTGACTCTGTCCTCTTGTACACACCCCTCCCTTTGCCCCACCATTGGCAGCCATGCTTTCAGTCTCCTGGGCCCCTCGATCTGGGAATCCTTCCATCTTCTCCTTTAAGACCCTCTTTAAAACCCACCTCTTTGATCAAGCTTTTTGGTCACCGCTCCTAAAATCATAAACGAACATACGAATTAAGAGCAGGAATAGGCCATTCGGCCCGTCGAGCCTGCTCTGACATTTGATAAGATCATGGCTGATCTGATTGCGACCTCAACTGTACTTTCCCATCTACCTACTATAACCTTTGACTCCCTTGTTAATCAGGGATCTATCTAACTCAGCCTTAAAAATATTCAATGACCCTGCCTCCACTGCTCTCTGGGGAAGGGAGTTCCACAGACTCACAACACTCTAAGAGAAAAAATTTCTCCTAATTTCCGTCTTAAATGGGAGACCCCTTATTTTTAAACTGTGGCCCCTAGTTCTAGTCTCTCCCACAAGGGAAAACATCCTCTCAGCATCTACCCCTTCTGGTCTCCTCAGGATCTTATATGTTTCAATAAGATCACCTCTCAATCTTCTAAATTCCAGTATATACAGGCCCAACTTGTCCAACCTTTCCTCATAAGATAACCCCATCATCCCAGGAATCAGTCGAGTGAGCCTTCTCTGAATGGCCTCCAAAGCAATTATGTCCTTTCTTAAATAAGGAGACCAAAACTGGACAGAGTATTCCAGATGTGGTCTCACCAATGCCCTGTACAACTGTAGCAAAACATCTCTACTTTTATATTCCATTCCCCTTGCAATAAATGACAACATTCTATTTGCCTTTCTAATCACTTGCTGTACCTGCATACTAACTTTTTGTGATTCATGTACTAGGACACCCAGATCCCTCTGTACCTCAGAGTTCTGCAATCTCTCTCCATTTAAATAATATACTGCTTTTCTATTCCTCCTGCCAAAGTGGACAAGTTCACATTTTCCCACATTATACTCCATCTGCCAAATTTTTGCCCATTCACTTAACCTATTTATATCCCTTTGCAGACTCCTTATGTCCTCTTCACAACTTACTTTCCTACCTACCTTTGTGTCATCAGCAAATTTAGCAACCATACATTCGGTCCCTTCATCCAAGTTATTGATATAGATTGTAAATAACTGAGGTCCAAGCACTGATCCCTGTGGCACTTCACTCGTTACATCTTGCCAACCTGAAAATGACCCATTTATGCCTACTCTCTCTATTTCCTGTTAGCTAACCAATCCTTTATCCACGCTAATATGTTACCCCCTACACCATGAGCTCTTATTTTGTGTAGAAGCTTTTGATGTGGCACCTTGTCAAAAACCTTCTGAAAATAGAAGTACACCACATCCACAGGATCCCCTTTATCAATGTTGCTTGTTACTTCCTCAAAGAACTCTAATAAATTAGTCAAACACTATTTCCCTTTCACAAAGCCGTGTTGACTCTGCCTGATTGCACTGAGATTTTCGTAGTGCCCTGCTATAACCTCCTTAATAATAGACTCCAGCATTTTCCCTATGACAGATGTTAAGCTAACTGGCCTGTAGTTTCCTGCTTTCTGTCTCCCTCCTTTCTTGAATAGAGGAGTTACATTTGCTATTTTCCAATCTGATGGGACCCTTCCAGAATCTAGGGAATTTTGGAAAATTAATACCAATGCATCTACTATCTCTGCAGCCATTTCTTTCAAGACCCTAGGATGAAGTCCGTCAGGTCCTGGGAACTTGTCAGCTTTTAGTTCTAATATTTTTTTCAAAAACCTTTCCCTGGTGATTGTAAATATTTTAAGTTCCTCCCTCCCTTTCACCTCTTGATTCACAATTATTTCTGACATGTTATTTGTATCCTCTACAGTGAAGACGGATGCAAAATATCACCTTCTTTGACTTCCCATTCATTTTTCCTTAGGCCTCTGTGAAGCATCTTGAGACTTTTTTCTGCATTAAAAGTGCTATATGAAAACAAGTTGTTGAATTATTACAGCTAGACTCCTTTTTTTCTGCCAGTTTTCTCCCTTCCCCTACTGAAGCAGGAACCTTGACTAATTTTACACTCCTTAACTCAGTGGAACTGAGGCCAACTGTTATGTTCCAATCACCACCCTGGTTGAGATCAACAAACCCAGTAACGACTAGGAATTGAACCAGGACCTTCCTGGTCTGTACAGCTCAACTACATAACCCGAGAAATCACTGTTTCTGGTATTGGAGCACAGATGACATTCATCTGCTCATTATTTTAGTGGCGACATTAACCCATTTAAAATAAACAGAAGAACATCTCTGTTAAAATAGCAGACAGAGCAATGTCATATGACCATGTCATGTGATTGTATACTAATATTGCAAGAGGTAATTTCTGGGCACTGTTATCCTCAGGAGGCTTTGGACTAGCCTCTACAATAATACTCGCTTTCCTTCCAATCCATCCATCTATTTGCTCTCGCTGGTCTAACTGTTAATTTGCAAAAACCTTATGCTGTCCATCAGATTAGCAGAGTGCTATGTGCAGTGTCAGGTGAAGGAGCATTTGTCTCACTCTAGCAGTTGGGCAATAAGACGCCTGCTTTCCCTCACCTCAACTTTCAGGGTTGCGATCTCGTGACAGCAGCTCAGTGTCTGGGATGGTTTCATGCCAACCTCAACATGAGGCTTTCTTCTGGTTTAGAATAGTCATTGGGTTCTGACATCAAACAGTTGCACTTATATCACGCTTTGCAATATCAACACAATTGTGTGGTAGATGAATAGTGTTCCCTGTTCCCCAGTCCCATCAGCAGCAGCATATAACATTTGTATCGTGCTACTGAAGAAGGAACTGTATTAAAATTTGCACAGCATGTGTGATTTTACCCTTTTGCCCTCTGTAAAACCACGTTGAGGTGACACAGTACTGGTAATTAGCAAATTAAAAAAAAAATTGCGCTCACAAATTCTTAATGAAAAAGATTCATCATTAGGGTTATTTTGTGATCTGGAAGTGAATGACCTCTTTGAGCTTTCAGCAGCTGGAGGAGCAGTTCAACAATAGCAAGACAATTCATTAGTTCTCCTTATCATTAAAAAGTTAACTGGATTAGAACTGCATTCTGTGGGATTCGTTTCCACCCCGCTCCAACAACCCCACAACTTTCTCCCTTCCTCTCTTTAACCTGCTGACTAATGCTGGAGTAGAGTTCCAACAGATGCCAAGCACCCTGTAGTACTTTGCCAAATGCCCAATTTCCCCGTATGAGCTTAGTCAGTGGTAACGCACTATTCAAACATGGGGTGCCCAATCCATCCTCACCTGATATCCAAACACATTCGTGCAAGGTCACTGAATAATGAGACAGAGTGGGGACTTTGGCTCATTATTCTCCTCCCTTGCCAAGGGGGGCTGCGGCCAACTGCAACACTTCAACCGCCACTTCAGCCTTTAACTGTTTTCAGCCAGCGAAACCCTATATTTTGTTAAAGAGAGCAACTCAGTAAAATATTTTAAAGTTAGTTTTTATGACTGAGATCCCGCCAATTCCATCCAGAGTACAGCCAGTGGTAATTAAACCTGCATGAAGTCGGCATACTTGGCGTCCAACAGCTGTAAGTGGGCCCACAATACTTTAGCCAAACAGAAGCGGCAAATCAATACTGGAGCAGCAATCAGGTTCATTTTTTGACCTTTGGCCACATTAGCTGGACTGCCCCGCAACGCACCATTCTGGAATTCAATTGACCCTGTGGAGGGGACCTCAGCAGCGCTTCAAATGGAATGGGCACCAGCCCCTTTTATGCAAATAAGCCCACTCCAAGACTTTGGAATTTAGGATGGAACTTTTGCCAGGGTCACACCCACCAGGAACTTCCGCTGCTGAGCCCACCAAGCTTTCTGGGAGGTGGAGGCTCTCTAATCATCCTTCAAATGGCTGGCACCTGTGCCACTCACGGTGCATCTAGGGCACCTGCCATTGAAAGGTTCAGCGTAGGTGCCTGGGCTAGGGGTGTGTTAGGCTCCCTGCTCCCCCAACTGGCAATATCGTAATGTTACTCCCCAGTGACTTCCTATGCAAGGGGCTGCATTGAAAAATAATTCAATTAAAAATTGCTTTCTCTTTGGAGGTCTAGGCTTCGATCCCCTGTTGGCATAGGCACACCTGATCTCACCAGGTGTGCCTCCATTAACCCTACACAAGGAGCCAGCGAAAGCCTGGGTAGCAACCCTGCTATGGTCCCGTCCTTCCTAGGCCGATAGCCATGCTTGAGGTAGGTGGGAATTCTGCCCCCGACAGACCATTCAGGGACTTTCACCACATGGCCAGGACCTGACCTATCAAGATCCTGGCCTCCTTTTTAGCCATTCCAGTGAAATCCCACTGAAGTTATAGCAAGAATACATTGGAATGGTTATGGATTTTCAGGGGCAAGAATTTTTAGCAACAGGAAAAAGCCATCTGGCCCAACATGCCTCTCCTTTTTTGATGGATCAACTCCATCTACCTGCTTTCTCACCATATCCCACAAACCTTTCTCAGTCCAGGAACATACCTAATTGCCTCTTGAACCCAGTTGTACTTTCCACCTCAAATGCTTTCGCTAGCAACTTATCCACAGATCTATTACCCTATGGATGAAAAAGATCTGACTGATTTTCCTTCTTAATCCTACCTTCCTAATGATTAACTGGTGTCACTGGTATTTTAATCCTCATCGCAGTGAATGTTTTTTATGGATCTATTTTGTGATTTCCCGTCATCAACATAATAAGATCACCTTAAAGCTTACAATTTTGCAAAGAATAAAAGTCAAACTTTCTTAAGCTTTCCCTATAATGTAGATTCCTCCAAATCGTCTGTGTTGTTCCCCTCTGTATCCTCTCAAGGGCAGTAATATCCTTCCTGTGAATGGGCGACCAGAAGCGCACAGAGTACAGCAGCTGGAGTGTACAGTGTGTTTCTCTACAGCGACTTATCTCACCACATTTAAATACTGCCAAAGTTGGTATAGCAGCAGATTTGGCAGAATCAAAACTTCCATCAAAATCCACGGCTTGTGCAAACAAGGACACGTTAAACTTTGAAGGTGGATTTATGCAAGCCAGCTGTCAATGGGAACTCAGACCAGATTCCTGACAGGGCTGAGAAGGAACATTAATGTAATCAAGTGCCAGTAATTTAATCATTTCATAGGCTTGATCAGTTTTTTTATTACATTTGTTGTCAAGCAGGCAGTTTCTTCCTATCATAAGAAAATAAACACCATTTATCATCCCTGTAAATATTACCCAGTGACAGCTTCAGCGTTGCTTTGCATAAATATCTATGAATGAGAGTACTGTCTGGTAGAAGCAGAAAAAGTCTATTCTTCATATTTGGGCCTGTCAGATTCACTTTAGCTGAGGTTCATACACACTTTCATCAGCTTGTGAATCTTTAATTCTTTGTAGAGATCGCAGATTCACTGGATGCAGATGATTGCTTTATCTGTTCTTTATGGGAATTTAAGGGTTGATGATGTTGCACAATGTAGCATTTTGCCATTTCAAATTTAAATACAGTTACTAAGTGCTTCCAGACCAGGTACGGTGAAGGTAAACTGCAGTACTAAGTTTGACTCACAAAGAAATGTAGCTCTCATCTCTTAATGGCTAATATGTCAATCTTCTTCAACTCAGAGATAGGTGATCTTACTATTGCACTTAGGAGACTAAGTATGACCGTTAGGTGCAGCCATTAATTGATTAATTTTCAAACACTTTGAATTGGATCTGAGGGCTGCATTACCTACTTAGACATTAAGCCCATTTAAAGCTTATTCCTTGAAAGTAAGTGGTGAAAGAAAAGGGCTTAACAGGACAGGCTTGGAGAAGTAATGGAGATCCAATATGAGGGAAGGGGAAATCATTAAGAGGCTCACAGCATTGATAAAGGACTCATTGTTAGTTCTTTTCTGATTGGATGTTGGTAAACAAGGGCAGCCAACCAAGTAGTAACCTCAACTACTGTTGATATAGTGACTAAGAAAACTGAAGTCAATTCATCAGCACTTGCACCACCCAAAAGTAACCATCTCGCCATTGATGTTGTTTATTAGTTCCTCTGATATGTAATGATTAACTAGTTGCTGTTATCTTGATGGATTAGTGGTAGTTTGTCACCCGACTTGAATGCATTTATTCTAAATTTGCTCTAATTCAGTCAAGTATTTCAGATGCTCAAAAGTCACTGTATTTGTTTTGCTGTATATTTTTAATAATTGCATTTGACAGTTAATGTCTTCATCAACCTAGAGTCTATCATGCATTTATATAGATATGTCTGTCTTTAGTAAATAATTACATTTGTGTGGAGAATAGCAACTTTCTTGGTGACTGTTCACCCCATTAATACATGGGAATATGGAATATATAACGACGGCTTCGCAATCATCCCTAGAGGAAGAATTAGAGGAGGGGGGAGTGCGTCAATAATAACAATAAGTAACATATGAGTAAAAGGAATGATACAATGGGAGAACCTTCACTTGGGAGAACCTTCACCACACGGCCTGCAGCGGTTCAAGGCAGTGGCTCACCACCACCTTCTCAAGGGCAATTAGGGATGGGCAATAAATGCTGGCCTCGCCAGCGACACCCACATCTCATGAACGAATTTTAAAAAATAAAAAATCTATTTGGTTGCTGGGTTAATGTTGAGCCATAAAATGCATTCAAAGAAACAGAAAATACAGTGCAGGTCTCAGTGAAGATGAATTTTTTTAAATTGCTCAAAAAAAATTGCAATAAAACACCAGAAAAATGATTTAGTTTCCTGCTGCACCTAAAATTCTGGACTTAATTTTACACTTGTTTTGAACCAACATAATTGCAGAAACATCGCGTGTACTGCTCTTTAGCTGGGGGAGGAGGCGCAGAGTCATTATAGTGAGCCGAGATGGGCTCGGGTGCATGCATCGATAGACCCCAGGCGGAAAAGAATGAGGAAATTCAGCGTAACGTAGATAGATGCATAACACACTTCCGCCCAGGTTTTCTTGAACTTTTATGCCGGGTATTTCCTCTATGCCCAGATTACATGGGTCTCTGAGCTCTGATACACAGGAAATTCCACCCCGCCGTGCCTAGTATGCATCAATGATAGTCAGATGACTTGAAACTTTAATTTTCATACTTAAAAAAGGAATGCATGGTATAATTTCAGTGCTTTCCTCAGGCCCTGATCGTTTATGCTGATTTCCACTTGTTTATGCCCATTTTTACGTTCCGGCAAATGTTAATGAGTTTGGCAGGAAACGTGGGTGTAAGTAGACATCGGTAAAATGGGCGCACAAATGGGTGTAATTTCGGGCGCAACTTCATGATTCCGCCCACTGGGAGGGTAGTTTATTTATATAATGAGATTGTTTTGAAAGTCACTATTGGACTCAAATAATCCAGCATTCATCTTCCATCGCTGCTCAAAAAATAAATTCGGGAACAGTATACTGACTGGAGTCATTCTAAAATGCAGGTTGATGGTTGGGGAATTGAAATATAAAATAGGAAATGCAGGTAAATTTAATGTTTAACCATGGAAACTGTCAGACACCAGAGTAATATAAACGTTCTTTGAAGAATTCCTTTAAGCAAAATCTTTCTCTTAACCACTGTTTTTAAATAAAGGATTAGTCCAAATAAAACTGTTACATTTTGCCAACCTTCCTTACTTTGTCACTTTTTCTCTGTTATTTCTGTTGTTTTTAGAAATCATCAAATGTTTTTTTCAGTGTTATTGTCAAAATAAGTATGATCTATAACAGCAATTTGTCCTATAATCCTATCCACAACAAGCAAACAAAGCTATTTTCCTAGTAACCAGGCTATTAAGTCAGCTGTGGCACGGGTTGGCTTCTGCGTTTCCAGTCCCAAATTACAGCCACCATTAATTCATATCTAGAATGTGAATGCTATGGAGTTGTCAGGATGTTTATCTGGATTTACTTGTTCACATACTCATCTAACATGGTTGTCTTAAAGAAAAAGCTCCACCTCCCCCCAGTGAAAATCTGAGACTTCTGTTTTAAATAAATTTAAAACAGAAATAGACAGTTTCCTAGAAGTAAAGGGAATTAGGGGTTACGGGGAGCGGGCAGGAAATTGGACATGAATTTAGATTTGAGGTTAGGATCAGATCAGCCATGATCTTATTGAATGGCGGAGCAGGCTCGAGGGACCGATTGGCCTACTCCTGCTCCTATTTCTTATGTTCTTATGTTCTTACAGCACAGAAGAAGGTCATTCGGCCCATTGTGCCTGTTCATTTGTTCCATTGAATTGCCCCACAACCTTAACTGTTATAAAAGGATATACCTGTACACTTATGTCTCTCAGTCGTCCCTCACTGCTCAAATTGATGGCTGGAGGCAGCTGGACACAAACGTTTTTTGTAGAATCATAAAATGGGAATCCAACCCAGGCTCACTCTCCCTATGTATGAATCACTGGTGGGCCTTCATGATGTCACAGGAGAGGAAGTTCTACACAAAATGTGTCTAAATTAATAAATATTTGAAGAAAATAATAATTATACCACCTTATAAATGGATCAAATGCTTCATGCAATGAATTACTTTTGAAGTGCAACCAATGTTATGTAGGTAAACACAGCAGCCGTTCTGTCCCAACAACATCCATTAACAGCAATGGTAAGTTAATCTGTTTTTGGTGGTACTGATTGAAGGTAAATATTAGCCAGGACATGAGGAAAACTCCTTGAATACTGCAATAGGATCTTTAACCTCTATCTCAACAGGCAATTGAATTTAACATATCATCTGAAAGGTGGGAACTCCAACAATACAACACTTGCTCAGTACTGCACTGGAGTGTTAGCCTGGATTATGTGCTCAAACCCTGTTATTACATTACAAAGTGACTACACTTTAAAAGTACTTCATTGGCTGTAAAGCGCTTTGGGATGTCCTGAGTTCGTGAAAGGCTCTATATGAATGCAAGTTCTTTATTTTTCTTTCTTGATGGGGCTCAAACTCACAACGTTCTATATCCAGAGGCAAGAATATTGGTGCCAAAATAAAGCTTCTCTGCGAAAATAACATGGCTGGGGAGAGATCCAGGATAGATCTGTGGTGATGGTCCTATAGTACAAAGATGCCCATTTCTATGAATCATTTCCTCATTGAGTTAGAGTGTGGCAAGGAATCCTGTTCTTTATTTCCGAGAGAGCTTTCATGGTGGAGTTGCAGCATCCGGTGTAATGTTCTCATTTTTCATTGTTTTAAAGTATTGTAATTGAAGGATAATAGTTACTTTGAATAGTTGCAACAAAAACAATCTGACAGAGGACAATACATTCTTGTGGTTTGGAGAGTGCGTACTCAGCATTAATAAATTAAACATTACTGGTTCTTTGCGTGCACTTGTATTCATGTTTCATTTAATTATAGTATCTTAATGCTCTATTTTATTTGATGGATGACTTCTGTGAAAATAAAAAATGCATTTTTTTTCCCTCCCAAGCAATACTTGTTGTTGCCAGATGTGTACAACATTAGTATTTTCAGAAATATGTACGCTTACAAGATAAAGTTCAAGTGTTAGCTAATGTTGGGAACTCATTGAGGTTCTCATTAGTTTATTATTTCCAACTTTATCTTCTTCTGAAGGCACTCAGGATGAGTGCTCATTCTTCATACGTAAGCCTGGACAGTGAGTGTGAGCAACATCACACTTGAGGCTGAATGCCCCAGAGCACACTTCTAGCAGGAGTCACTAGCCAGCAATCAGGACCACGTTCGCTGGCTGCTTTTGTTTTTCTACACTGACCAATGGGGAACTGAGACCAATAGCGCGTTTAAGGGGTCGCTTTCCAAATTTGCACTGCCGATGGGGAGCTTTGCCCGTCAAGACCACCTATTGGAAATCCCAGAGGCTACCAAGTCAAAAAATTACCCGTCTACCGTTACCCCAGCTGAGATCAGATACTTTAGATCTGACTAGGGTTTGAGCATAGGACTTTCCTGGTCTGTGAGGCTCAATTTCCCACAATACAATATATTTACCCATTAGGTCAATGGGGAAATGGGTTCTTGAACATTCAGGTCATCTCTTTCTCCTTCATACTCTCACTCTCAGTAATCAAAGGCGTTAGTCTCAGGTAAATTTCTTTTAACCTGTGCGACCTTTTGTATTTGGCGACTCGAGCATCCCAGCAGCTGTGAAAATAAATGTTGCCAAAAATAACCCCAACATGGACTTGCAT
Organism: Heptranchias perlo; assembly: GCF_035084215.1. Lineage (NCBI taxonomy): Eukaryota > Metazoa > Chordata > Chondrichthyes > Hexanchiformes > Hexanchidae > Heptranchias > Heptranchias perlo. Next base: position 18,429,174 of record NC_090331.1, on the reverse strand, counting down.
AAAACAGATAAAGCAATGTTAGTGGTGCTTTATCCTTTCTCCATCCTATCCGGGAATTGTGCCCTAGCCATAAGCCCCAGCCTCCATCCTCTGACTCCAGATTACTCTTCTTCCTCCCTGTTCTACCACTCTACCATAAAGAGACCAATTTTTCAGATACTGCAGGGCAGAATTTTCTCTTTTGCACTTGGTCACAAATAATTGCCTTTGTCCAGGGCAAGGGGTAGAATTGGACAAAGGGGATTGTACGCTTGTTAATGGAGCATGGCTCATTTTCCGTTCATTAATTTAAGTGGATAGCAATTTAGGTGGGATCTACTATGCGATGGGATCCTGCCCAATTTTCCTCTATGCAATCCACCCAGGCCATTATTTGCTCCCCCAAGTGCAATAGAGGAAAATTTGCCCCTATGCCTTCAGCCCTTTGGGAGTCATTCCAAAACCACTCTGCTTTATTACCTCTCCCCTGCCTTCTAAAACCTCCTAACAACTATGTGGTCGAATTTCCTCAGGGCTTTTCTTGACATCCCGCTGTAACCTCAGCGGAAGATCAGCGGAAACCCTGAAGAAACAACGGTGATTCATGCTGTTTCTCCAAATTTTCCACTGATCTTCCACCGAAGTTACGGCGGGAGGTCAGGAAAAGCCCTGAGGAAATTCCAGGTGCATCTTTCCAGCCAGGCCTTCTTTCTCCACTCCCCACTTCCTGTGTAATGCCCACCCCTCCTCCTTGTAAAACTCTCTGCAAAATTACTCCATGTGAGAAACACAAAATAAATCTAAATTGTTTTTGTTGTTATTATCAACAAAAAAAAAGTTCTCCCTTTTGCGTTGCTAGAATTACAATAGCTCTTTATCCTTTTGGTTTAGGAGCTTATACAGTCACAAATTCATTTTTAGTCAAGCAGCTTTTACTAAAAAATAAACTGTGAAATTGTTTGTCGAGTGTGTCAGAATGATTTTTTCAGCTTTTTCTAACAAGCTTTGTTAATGCATTGATAATAAACAAAGGAATAAATTCAAAGATTTTAAAAAAGATAGCAGGCAGAAAGGCCCCAACTCAAATCCACAGCATGAATACCACAATCTACTTTAAAACTTCCCTTTAAATTTTGCTTCCATGCAACATCTCACTGCTATCACTAGCGTGCTCCTTACACCCATTTGAATCTGCACCTGAAGCTATGCTGGTGAGCAGACCATGGAAAATTGGTTTCAAACAGCTTACTTCCAGTTGAGTGTGCCTAAAACCTGCAAATTGCCATTCAGGTATAAACTAAAATCTAGGCCCCAAAGGGTGCAGATGGGGGAATGAGATAGTAAAAAAGGATCTGGAAACCACCTGAGGGCTCAACAGAATCCTTGTGGGATTTAGCAGGATCTAAAAAACACTTATATTTGGTGCTTGTTCAGTTCACATTGTGTGAGAAAGACCACTGTGTGTCAGCACCCCGTGTTCACATTTCTATAACTGGCTCTCTTAATCTGATGGCAAAATCATAGTTTCGAGAAAAAATTGGTGCACGATTCTGTCCTCAGGATAAGGGAACCGGATGTAGCAATGTCAAAGTGAGGAGTGAGCCCATGGATACTGATCCAAATTAAACAGCACTAAATAGAAAGGAACCTTGAGACAAGTGGTGGTGTTAACCCCCGGCAATCTGCAAAGATCCGTCCTGTCATCGGTACGTTTTCTCTGCTGAACACTAAGGAAGAAGAAAGAACTTGCATTTATATGGCGCCTTTCATGACCTCAGGATGTCCCAAAGCGCTTTACAGCCAATGAATTACTGTTGAAGTGTAGTCACTGTTGTAATGTAGGAAAAGCAGCAGCCAATTTGCACGCAGCAAGGTCCCACAAACAGCAATAAGATAATGATCAGATCATTTGTTTTTTAGTGACGTTGGTTGAGGGATAAACATAGTCCAGGACACCAGGGAAAATGTTCCTGTTCTTCTTTGAAATAGTGCCGTGGGATCTTTTACGTCCACCTGAGAGGGCAGATGGGGCCTCAGTTTAACGTCTCATCCGAAAGACTAAGATGATAAAGGTTTTCAGTTTATGCCGTACAGAAGCACCCTGCTGCAGGAGCATTAAGCAAGCATGATCTTATTGCCATCCTCAGTCACAGTCAGAGCACCTACTAATGTACCCACTGACTCCTGAGGGAGTTTAGCAGTGGTTGTACAAATAACTAGGAATCATCTCCCCTATGTGTGCTAATTTGAAAAATTGGTGCTTCTTTCCTGAGCTATAATTATACAAACACTAAGTCATCTTCATCCCTCCATGCATATTAATTAGAATCACTGGGGCTTCTTCCTTGAGAGGTAATTCTAAATCCTAGATCATTGCACAAATTGATATGCTTGGGACTGATGTTTCCTCACACTTACATTGAAATAAATTCATGCTCCAAAATCCATAGTGAAACTAAAATCGTGTCTTGAAAAAATTAGCAATAGGAGTACTCTCATTTCAAAACTTATCCTTTCCAGCAGACATTGGAGACATTCAAAATGCATTTGGATAATAGGTTGGGACGACTCCAATCCGGCCAATTACCACCCCATCAGTCTACTCTCAATCATCAGCAAAGTGATGGAAGGTGTCTTCGACGGTGCTATCAAGCGGCACTTACTCACCAATAATCTGCTCACCGATGCTCAGTTTGGGTTCCACCAGGACCACTCGGCTCCAGACCTCATTACAGTCTTGGTCCAAACATGGACAAAAGAGATGAATTCCAGAGGTGAGGTGAGAGTGACTGCCCTTGATATCAAGGCAACAGTTGACCGAGTGTGGCACCAAGGAGCCCTAGTAAAATTGAAGTCAATGGGAATCAGGGGGAAAACTCTTCAGTGGCTGGAGTCGTACCTAGCACAAAGGAAGATGGTAGTGGTTGTTGGAGGCCAATCATCTCAGCCCCAGGACATTGCTGCAGGAGTTCCTCAGGGCAGTGTCCTAGGCCCAACCATCTTCAGCTGCTTCATCAATGACCTTCCCTCCATCATAAGGTCAGAAATGGGGATGTTCGCTGATGAATGCACAGTGTTCAGTTCCATTCGCAATCCCTCAGATAATGAAGGAGTCCGTGCCCATATGCAGCAAGACCTGGACAACATCCAGGCTTGGGCTGATAAATGACAAGTAAGATTCGCACCAGACAAGTGCCAGGCAATGACCATCTCCAACAAGAGAGAGTCTAATCACCTCCCCTTGACATTCAACGGCATTACCATCGCCGCATCCCCCACCATCAACATCCTGGGGGTCACCATTGTCCAAATACTTATCTGGACCAGCCACATAAATGCTGTGGCTACAAGAGCAGATCAGAGGCTGGGTATTCTGCGGCGAGTGACTCATCTCCTGACTCCCTAAATGTGATGGAATACTCTCCACTTGCCTGGATGAGTGCAGCTCCAACAACATTCAAGAGGCTCGTCACCATCCAGGACAAAGCAGCTCGCTTGATTGGCACCCCATCCACCACCCATCCACCACCAACATTCACTCCCTTCAACACCAGTGCACCGTGGCTGCAATGTGTACCATCCACAGGATGCACTGTAGCAACTTGCGAAGTCTTCTTCGACAGCACCTCCCAAACCCGCGACCTCTCCCACCTAGAAGGCCAAGGGCAGCAGGCACATGGGAACAACACCACCTGCACGTTCCCCTCCAAGTCGCACACCATCCCAACTTGGAAATATATCGCCGTTCCTTCATCGTCGCTGGATCAAAATCCTGGAACTCACTACCTAATAGCACTGTGGGAGAACCTTCACCACATGGACTGCAGCCATTCAAGAAGGCGGCTCACCACCACCTTCTCAAGGACAATTAGGGATGGGCAATAAATGTTGGCCTTGCCAGCGACGCCCACATCCCATGAACTAATAAAAAAAAAAGGTTTCCGTGGCCCCTCCCGGCTTTGATTGGCTGGTTGATATTTTCTGTTTCTTAATTGTGCTTATTAAATTCAGCAGGGTAGATTTTCAACTTGTCGCCTGGGCATAACACTGGCTTTGTGATCAGCCACCCGTTATAGAACCTGCTTGTCCATATGGCCCAACTCTTGCTCCCTTGAATGTTCCCACTCAACTGCTGACCACCCAACTTCCCTTTCTGGCCTCCATGACATTGTAAATGACTCCCTCTCCTTAGGTACTGACCCTTCCCTTTCTAAACCACCATCACCACTCCCTTCCTCTATCCATGCAATCTACTACCTCATTTCCAACCTTGCTTTCCTCTCCAAAGTCCTTGAACGTCTTTTTGCCTCCCAAATCAGTTCAACACCCTGTTTAAATTTTCCTGCCCGATGCCATTACCACTGGAGTCCCCCAAGGATCTATTTTTAGCCCCCTTCTCTTCCTCATATACATGCTTCCCCTTGGCAACATCATCCACAGACTGAGGGCAGCTACCACCAGATCGATGAGATTACCCAGCTCTACCTCTCCATCATCTCTCTCGACACTTCCACTGCCTCTGTGCCATCAGACTTATTGTCCAACATCCAGTCTTGACTGAGCTGTATTTTGCCCCAGCTATACACTGAATAGACCAAAGCCATCATCTTTAGCCCCTAACACAATCTCTGTATCATTGCCAATGATTCTATCCCCACTCTCGCCTTTGTCTTAGGTTGAACCACACTATTCGCAATCTCGGAATTTAATTCGACCTTGAACTGTTCTTCCAATTCCATATACTCTCCATCACAAAGACTCTCTACTGCCTCTGCCCATGTGCCCGCTGAGACCTTCATCCATACTTTGTCACTTCCAGACTTGACTATTCCTTTGTTCTCTTGGCCGGCCTCCCATTCTCTATGCTCCGTAAACTTCAGCTCATCAAAACTCTGCTGTCTGTACCCTATTCCACATCAGGTCCCACTCACCTATCACCCCTTTCCTTGCAGACCTACATTGGCTCTCTGCTCCACTAACTCCTCCAATTTAAAATTCTCATCCTTGTGTTTAACTCCCTTTATGGCCTCACCCCTCCCTATCTCTGTAACCTCCTCCAGCCCTACAACCTCCCAGAGCTCTCCTTTCCTCTGACTCTGGCTTTTTGTGCACCCCTTTCCCTTGGCCCCACCTTCGGCCGACGAGGGCTCTTGAATTTCCTCCCTAAACCCCTCTACCTCTCTACCTCCCTCTCCTCCTTAAAGACCATTCTTAAAACCCACCTCTCTGACTAAGCTTTTGTCACCCCTTCTAATATCTCCTTTTTTTCCACTCTGCAGCCATTTTTGTCTGATTATACCCTTGGGAAGAGCCTCAGGACACTTTTCTACATTAAAGGCACTGTTAAAATGCAAGTTATTATTGTTGCATTCCTCTGGAGTTGATGGGAGCCAAATGAAAAGAATTTGCCACACATTAACCCATGTCAGCTCAGAATATTCATAATTTTAAAGCAAGGGCACACAAAAAGAACTAGACTTACCAACTTTATAAAGTTAGACTTGAGCCCCACTTTTAAAGCAGGCTGTTTAATGTCATGAATATGAAATAATAACATGGGTTTGAGACTTTGCAAGGATACATTAGTAAAATGAAGGCTGCATACTTCAGTCTCAGAGCAAACTATACTGTATGCATTAAGGAAAGATAAGCAGCAGCCTGGTATATACAATGTCAGCAATGTTCCAATAATTCAGACTTTACAAATATCAAGGTCACCTTACATCGGATACATAATAGGTTTGGATGCATGGAGAATGGATAATATTAAACAGTAAGTTTTATGTATAACAAACGTCATTTTTTATTATGTAGTATTTTAAATGGAAATGATAGCGCATGGTTGGGCAGAATTTAAATGCAGCTGTGATTATTTCTTCACTATACAGTTGAATTTTAAGTTCATTGCAGTGGAATACTGAACATGTTTTAAGTGGAGTTCTGTTTAATACATCAAAAAACTCACCAAGAATTAAGTAATATTGTTGACTCCATTTATTGTTTATAGACTTTTCAATAGAATCTTTCTATCAGGAGTTGGCCAATCAGCCTCAACTCAGGGTTTTGATTCCCTTTGCTCTAAAATAACATAAAACGTGGAGACAAAGCCAAACAAGTCTTCGTGACAAAGATAAATTAAAGTTAAGTTTCACTGTCCCCTCCTGATACCCCCGTGTGTGCGTTTGCTATTTTTCATTAAGGTCCCCCCCTTCCTTTATATTGTCTCTATTAGACTGGTTGTACTTCATGATGTGGGATCAGCAAAAAAAACCCATACTGGGAAAAAGGAGCTCCAAGAAAGTGCCGTTGATGTGTGATGGGCACCGGAAAGCATAGGAACCTGTGGAAAATGGGTTATTCAATCTATACGTACAAAGTCATGAAGCAGGTTCACCCAAATATTGACATGTCTTCCAGGGCCATGAGCATCATGAGCTCCATTGTGACGATATTTTTGAGTGCATTCAGACTGAAGCTTGACCTTTGGCTCATTACAACTGCAGCATCACATCCAGGGATTTGCAGACCGTCTTGCACCTCCTGCTGCCAGTGAGCTGGCCAAGCATGCTGAATCAGAAGGGACAAAACGGGTGTCAACCAAATGCACCAGCTCCAAGTAAAACTCCACACGGTGCTGAAAAGACACCCTTTTACTTCTTGCTAATTTTTTAAAAATTCATTCATGGGATGTGGGCGTCACTGGCAAGGCCAGTATTTATTGCCCATCCCTAATTGCCCTTGAGAAGGTGGTGATGAGCCGCCTTCTGTTACAGTTAGTATAATTGCCGCTCCCTTTTGGTACCAGCTCCTTCTTTGTGCCTTGATTTACCTTTCCCTCTAGAGTGGTAAGGGTGACATCAATTTTATCAGCCGCACCTAACAAGGTTAAAAAAAATTTCTCTGACCCTTAAGTGCTCAAAAATTTACCTGGTCACAAAGCTGCCTTGTGCAGAAGTAATTTGAGCTGAAAGCCTCATATCTGCCTAGCCCTCAGGTACGATGTACCCATAGGTACAATGTGACAATTAAATCAAGCCATTAGTTAGTCAACAATATGAATAGTTATGGTAATTAGGGCCAGTAAGTCATTTGTTTTCATAAGGGTAAGTAATCTTTTGGTCATTATGTGTAGTGATCTAGTAATTGTTTTCATAAGCACATTCTTTTAGAATGTTCTTCAGATTTCTCTAGAAATACAAGGAGTAATTTGGTGAGTTTCCATTACTGGCACGGAGTATGTACCAAAGATGGGGCTTTAACACTATAGCCTCGATTCTCCAATTCTCCTCAATTCTTCACTGTTATCAAGGTTCTGCCCAACAATGGAGCCTCACAAAATTCCCCTTGCAGTGTATTCTTATTCCATTGTTGGCAACTTTGACTATGTATCCCCCACTGTTAGGATAGTGTCAATAATGCTTAGTAGGAGGAGTCTATAACAATTTTTCTAGCTGGCCAGGCACCTGAGATTGAAAATGATGTGGCATAACTTGCTCTGACGATGTGATGAATGAAGGTTAATTCACTTCAGAGCACTTGCGGCAACACATACCCTTACTCACAGCATATTCTTGCAGCGTTAGAAATACTGCATCATTAGGACCACAGAATCATAGAAGTTTACGGCACAGCAGGAGGCCATCCAGCCCATTGTGTTTGTGTTGGCTCTTTGTTTGAAAATCCCAAATTAATAACTTAAGTGCCGTCCTTCAGATGAGATATTAAACCAAGGCCCAGTCTGCCGTCTCAGGTGGATGTAAAATATCCCATGGCACTATTGCAAAGAAAGTAGGGGAGTTCTTCCCAGTGTCCTGGCCAATATTTATCCCACAATCAACATCACTAAAACAGATTATCTGGTCGTTATCACATTGCTATTTGTGGGACCTTACTGTGCGCAAATTGACTGCTGTGTTTCCTGCATTAGAAGACACTACTTTAACTGGAGGATGATGAATGTATGAAATGGCTTGGAATGGTAAAGGAGACAGCAGAGGCTGATTGCATCAGCAAATTTAAGAGAGAATTGGATAAGTACCTGGCGCAACCAGGTAGACTTGCTAGACAGGTGTGAGAAGTATCTTGCGATATGATATATCTAGACAGATGAACCGCAATGGACATTTCCGACTCTGTTCATTTTCATGTACCCAACAAAAACAACAAAATGCAGGGAGCAGAATGCAATTGTGAATGCAAAAAACAAAACACTTTGGTAGGTATTCAAACAACAATGTCCATTTAAGAAACCTACTTGAGCAGGCTGGGACCCAAAATTCTTAATGCACCTACTTTATATAGGTGAGGTGGGCAGAGCCTGGCCTGAATTGCAAAACGCACTCTGGGGCCTAATTTAAAAGAAAGCTGCATTTCAGTGAAGTTCGCATTTGCCTGTAGCTCAGTCATATAACAGCATCTGAAATCATGAGGAGCAATTTTAACCTAATTTGCCGGGTGGGAAACCCACAGGATTGGGTGCAATGCTGGTTTTACACCCTGCCTGATTTCACTCTCCATTACATAGAATTACATAAAAAGTACAGCACAAAAACAGGCCATTCAACCCAACAGGTCCATGCTGATGTTTATGCTCCACACCCTTCTTCACCTAAACCCATCAACATATCCTTCTATTCCTTTTCCCCTCATGTGTTTATCTTGCATCTATGCTAGTCGCCTCAACTACTCCTTGTGGTAATGAGTTCCACATTCTAACCACTCTCTGGGTAAAGAAGTTTCTCCTGCATTCCCTGTTGGATTTCTTAGTGATCATCTTATATTTGTGGCCGTTAGTTCTGGTCTCCCCCGCAAGAGGAAACATCTGCTCTATGTCTACCCTATCAAACCCTTTCATAATCTTATAGGCCTCCATCAGGTCACCCTTCAGTCTTCTCTTTTCTAGAGAAAAGAGCCCCAGCCTGTTCAATCTTTCCTGATAGGTATAACTTCTCAGTTCTGGGGCTCGATGTTACCAGGGCTGCGGGCTCGCGGTGGGGGGGGGGGCTATTGGGCGCGTGGGTAACACGCCCAGTGAAATTAGTCAGCCCCCCGCGCGATCGTAGCCCAATTGGATCCACTTACCTTGTCTTCCGGGTTCCCCACTGCTGATCTGTGCGTCGGGCGGGCTGCGCATGCGCAGTAAGATCTGTCAGCTGGAGGAGCTCTATTTAAAGGGGCAGTCCTCCACTGACAGATGCTGCAACAAATAGAAAAAATTACAGCATGGAGCAGCCCAGGGGGAAGGCTGCTCCCAGTTTAATGATGCCTCACTCCAGGTGTCAATAGATGGGGTGAGGAGGAGGGGGAGGACAGAGATCTTCCCCCCGGCGGGCAGGAGGAAGCAGCCTGCCTCTGCCACCACGAAGGCCTGGCTCGAGGTGGCAGAGGAGGTCACCTGCACCACCAACATATCGCCCACCTGCATACAATGCAGGAGGCGCTCCAATGACCTCAGTAGGTCAGCCAAAGTGAGTACACTCACTCATTCCTCTACACTCCATCTGCCACATCACCACCCCCACCCCACACCTCCTTCTGCACTGCCAACACTACTCTGTCACATCACCCCTCATACCCACTCAAACCTCATCCTCATCGGACCTGGACCTACTCACCTCGCCAGTACTCATCCCGCCACTACCACTCAACCCAATCCTCATACAATCTCATGGCTCTGTCTCATACTCACCCTCTCGTGCATCTCTTTCACGACCAGCCTCACTCAACCTGCCACTACCTGTGCTGCAGCCACAGGGCATGCACCACATATGTGCAGTATGCAGCGTAAGGCAAACGTGTCGTGAGCATGAAGGGGATGCACAAGGGTGTTTGAGGGTTTGTCATGGTTGTTACTTATATTTAATTTCTGACCAACTCACATTACATATTATATTGGCACCACTACTGCCACGTCTTCGCGAATCTTGTCTGGTCTGTGCAATAATGCCCTTTCCTGAGGATCACTATGAAGACCCACAACTGATGCCACCCACTGTGTCACTGCAGAGTGGGTGTAGATGTATTTGCAGGGCTCTTTTGTGCAGACGGCTGAGAGACGTCGGTGATGTCCCCGGTTGCACCCTGGAAGGATGCGGAGAAGTTGTTGAGGGCAGTGGTGACTTTGACAGCGACAGGTAAGAAGATGGTGCTCGGGCCAGCCAGGAGCAGCTTGGCATGAAGGAGGCTGCAGATGTCCACGACTACATGTCGAGTGACTCTGAGCCTCCGTGTGCACTGCTGCTCAGAGAGGTCCAGGAAGCTGAGCCTCGGTCTGTGGACCCTGTGGTGAGGGTAGTGCCCTCTGCGATGCATCTCTCTCTGCAATTGCCCTCCCTCCTGCTGTACAGGTGGATGTATCACAGCACTCTGTTGTGGAGCTCCACGTGTCAGAGGTGGACGGCGTGGATGGCGAGGCTGGTGAGGCTGGTGATGCTGTTCACCCTCCGAGGAGGTCATGACTGCAGCTACGGCGGCCCCCATTCAGAAGATGTACATCTGAGGGGGTCCGCAAGGTAGGTACATGTCTCTGGACCCCGGGGTAAGTGTGCAAGTTGGTGAATTTTCTTGTCAGGAGGAGGGTGGTGGAGGCCAAACTTTGTCCCAAGTGACAGAGTGGCCTCCTGCAATGAGTGAGGGTCTCCCCCCCTACATGTCAAATGGACCTTTGCAGCTGCCACAGGTTGACAGCTGCAACAGGTCCATTTGAACTGGGAGTGTTTCCCCCAGTATGGGAAACAGTCCCAGTTTTCTATAAAATCCCACCTCTCCTCACATAATCCCTTAATCAGGTCAGTTAATGACCTGAACAAGCAAGATAAATAGTTTTAAGTGGCATCCTGCTGGCTTTAATTGCCTGCGGGATTCCCACCAGTGGGGGCTGCGCGCGCACGCCGGCGCGTCAGTGGGGAACCCGGAAGTGGGTGGGTTGGAGCCGGGCTTCGGACCCGCTCCAGGATTCTCCGATTTTCGGAGCCCCCCGCCAGGAATGCACCCGATAGCAGGTGCTAAAATGATGCCCCTGGTATCATTATAGTAAATCTTTTTTGCACCTTCTCCAGTGCCTCTATATCCTTTTTATAATATGGAGACCAGAACTGCTCACACTACTCCAAGAGTGGTCCAACCAAGATTCTGTACAAGTTTAACATAACTTCCCCACTTTTCAATTCTATCCCTCTAGAAATGAACCCCAGTGCTTTGTTTGCTTTTTTTTTTATGGCCTTATTAACCTGCAGATGCTACTTTTAGTGATTTGTTTATCTGTACCGTGAGATCCCTTTGCTCCTCTACCCCATTTAGATTCTTGTTTTCCAAGGAGTATGTGGCCTCCTTATTCTTCCTACCAAAATGCACAACCTCACACTTGTCTATATTGAAATTCATTTGCCAATTACACACCCATTCTGCAAGTTTATTAATGTCTTCCTGTATTTTGTCACAGTCCTCCCCAGTAATAATTGTACCATAGCATAACTGACTATTCAGTTTTTCTCTGCAACTAACTAAATATGTATAAATCCTCACTAACAGTAGAAATAGGGAGAAAACATCGAAACAACCCACTAACCCCCTTTTACAACCTTTCAATCTGCATCACACCTTATTGCCGAGCCTGTAATCATTTATTCGCAGCTGAAACAGGAATCTGTCCATTTCTTTTTCGAATGCTGCCAATGAATTAACGTACCGTATATATTGCAGCAGTTTATTCTATAAGTTTACAATTGAGTTACTTGATAAATTGCATTTTGCTTTAGGCAAAATGTATAGCCCTCATCCTCTTATATGGACAACAATCTATTTTTCCACTAGTTTCTCATTTTCAAAGACAAAGCACCATGTAACTTAAGCTGGATTCCCCTACCCCAGAACTTCTCGGCATAACAATTTACGAATCGATCAGTAGAATAAGAAAATATAATTTGTCTCATCATGGTTTTTTTTATTTGCTCCCCATAAGTTTTCCTCAATGAACCCTACTCCTTTTTAGACCAGAATTATTTCTCCTCTTATTTGCAATTCTTGAAGAAAAAACCTCAACTCCTGCTATTTACCAATTAATTCAACTGGTGGTCCTCTCCAGATTTGAATTCTCTTATAGTTACATTCTTTGCCTCTCGGTACAACTTTCTCGCAATTTAGAACTTTTCTTTTTAATCCCAATATAGGTATGATGTGGAGATGCCGGTGATGGACTGGGGTTGACAAATGTAAAGAATCTTACAACACCAGGTTATAGTCCAATATAGGTAGTTTGTGCAGATTTTGAAAAGTAGAGGTCCAAGGAGAGGTATCAAAGAAGTGCCAATTGTTACTGTTCCCCAGCTTTACTGATTATTCTTATATTACACACTGCAGGTATGATTTTTCCCATTCTTAGCAAGAAATTCAACCCTTGTTGCTCAGGATGCAATTTTTAAAAAAAGGGACAGTGCATCGTAGGATACCCAAATTTAACTCCTCTGTGGAAGGTTGCACAAATGAGGAAATATTAAATTAAACTGCAATTTCTTGCCATTTAGAAACATTTCTCAGCTACTTTATCTCTTCAGCCATTGAAGTCAACGCAGAGTAATATTGGGCGGGGTGTGAAATTGGCATTCCACTCGATCCTGTGGGTTTCCCACCCAGCAAGTTAGGCTATATTTACTCCCCATGTGTCCCAAAAGGTGGCGTTGAATGATTGGTGCCCAATTTTATGCCTCAAACCCAACACCAGTGCAGAAGTGTGTGGATGCCCTTGCCTGAGGAGTAGGCCTCTTAAGGCAAATATCACTTTTTAATTGTTGATTGGAAAGAAAGGTTACAGCACAGATGGAGGCCATTCAGCCCATCAAGCCCATGCCAGCTCATTGTAAGAGCAATCCAGTTAGTCCCATTTCCCTGCTCTTTCCCCGTAGCCCTGCAAATTTTTTCCCTTCAAGTATTTATCCAATTCCTTTTTGAAAGCCATGATTGAATCTGCTTCCACCACCCTTTCAGGCATCACTTTCCAGATCATAACTACTTGCTGCGTAAAAAACTTCTTCCTCGTGTCATCTTTGGTTCTTTTGTCAATCACCTTAAATCTGTGTCTTTTGGTTCTTGACCCTTCCGGCAATGGGAACAGTTTCTCTTTATTTACTATATCTAATCCCTTCATGATTTTGAACTCTTCTATCAAATTGCCTTTTAACCTTCTCTGTTCTAAGGAGAACAACCCCAGCTTCTACAGTCTATCCAGGTAACTGAAGTCCCTCATCCCTGGAACCATTCTAGTAAATCTTTTTTGCATCCTCTCTAAGGCCTTCACATCCTTCCTAAAGTGCGGTGCCCAGAATTGGACACAATACTCCAGCTGTGGCCAAACCAGTGTTTTATAAAGGCTCAACATAACTTCCTTACTTTTGTACTCTATGTCTCTATTTATAAAGCCCAGGATCCTGTATGCTTTTTTAACTGCTTTCTCAACCTGCCCTGCCACCTTCAATGATTTGTGCACATATACCCCCAGATCTCTCTGTTCTTGCACACCCTTTAAAATTGTACCATTTTGTTTATATTGCCTCTCCTCATTCTTCCTGCCAAAATATATCACTGTGCACTTCTCTGCGATAAATTTCATCTGCCATGTGTCTGCCCGTTCCATCAGCTTGTCTATGTCCTCTTGAAGTTTATTACTATCCTCCTCACTGTTTACTACACTTCCAAGTTTTGTGTCATCTGCAAATTTTGTAATTGTGCCCTATACATCCAAGTCCAAGTCATTAATATATATCAAAAAAAGCAGTGGTCCTAGTTCCGACACTTGGGGAACACCACTGTACACCTTCCTCCAGTCCGAGAAACAACCGTTCACCACTACTCTCTGTTTTTTGTCACTTAGCCAATTTCGTATCCATGCTGTCACTGCCCCTTTTATTCCATGAGCTTCAATTTTGCTGACAAGCCTATTATGCAGCACTTTATCAAATGCCTTTTTAAAGTCCAGGTACACAACATCAACCACATTTCCCTCATCAACCCTCTCTGTTACCTCATCAAAAAACTCAATCAAGTTAGTTAAACACGATTTGCCTTTAACAAATCCGTGCTGGCTTTCCTTTATTAATCCACACTTGTCCAAGTGACTCTTAATTTTGTCCCGGATTATCTTATCTAACAGCTTCCCCACGAGGTTAAATTGACTGGTCTGTAGTTGCCGGGTTTATCCTTACCCTTTTTTGAACAAGGGTGTAACATTTGCAATTCTCCAGTCCTCTGGCATCACCCCAGTTTCTAAGGAGGATTGGAAGATTATGGCCAGTACCTCCCCAATTTCCACCCTTACTTCCCTCAGCAACCTAGGATGCATCCCATCCGGACTGGGTGACTTAACTACTTTAAGTTCAGCCTGCCTTTCTAGTACCTCCCCTTGAGCAATTTTTAGCCCATCCAGTATCTCAACTACCTCCTCTTTTACTGTGACTTCTTCCTTGATAAAGTTGGATTTTTTTGGCTTATTATATTTATTTATCTGTATTTTCATTGGTATATTAATTTTTTGCTGCTGTTTGGGCCTGGATTTTGCATCACAAGTCTTTTATTTCCAACTCCATTTGTTACAACTGTCTTGCTGGCTGCTGCTATTTCATTCACAGCAACCCAAGTGGGTAGGATGGGAAAAGCAGTTCTTGCTGGAACAAGAAAGGCAGGTGTGAGTATACCTCATAGATTTAAAGGGGCCAAAATCCCAGGAGCCAGGGGTTGGAATTTGGGGTGGGACCTGAATACACAGAGTTTCTAACACCCCCCCACCCCGCCCCCTTCAAAGGGAGGTGGGAGAGTCTTCCACCACATAAAGGGGGCATGTCAGGGGAGATCCCAGGCTTCCCCAGGGATTCCTCTACTTATGTCCCCATTAGACCCTGTGAAACGCACACCTGTTGACAGAGTTCGGGTCCTACTAACAACAACAACTTGCATTTATATAGCGCCTTTAACATAGTAAAATGTCTCAAGGCGCTTCACAGGAGCATTATCAAATCAAATTTGACACCGAGCCACATAAGGAGATATTAGGACAAGTGATCAAAAGCTTTGCCAAAGAGGTAGGTTTTAAGGAGCGTCTTAAAGGAGGAGAGAGAGGTAGAGAGGCGGACAGGTTTAGGGAGGGAATTCCAGAGCTTAGGGCCTAGGCAGCTGAAGGCACGGCCGCCAATGGTGATTAAAATCAGGGTTGTGCATGAGGCGGGAATTGGAGGAGCGCAGAGATCTCGGAGGGTTGTAGGGCTGGTGAAGGTCACAGAGTTAGGGAGGGGTGAGGCCATGGAGGGATTTGAAAACAAACTCGAGAATTTTAAATTGAGGTGTTGCTGGACCGGGGCCAATGTAGGTCAGTGAGCACAGGGGTGATGAGTGAATGGGACTTGGTGTGAGTTAGGCTATGGGTAGCAGAGTTTTGGACAAGCTCAAGTTTATATAGGGTGGAATGCTCCAGGACTGCACTAGGGAGAGGTAATCGATCAAAAATGGCAATATGCTCAGTTAGGAGCTGTCTTAAAATGTAACTGCTTTTCCTCTTTAGCCTTTCTTTGGCCTCAGGTCCACCTCCCTAATTTTCCAGATCACTATTGAGGTAGGCACTTTGAGTGGGACAAGGTCTGCGTCAGGATTCAAAGGCGCACAGGATTTCCGCACAATTGCATTTTCTCTGGTAGAGCTGGACTTCCAGAATAAATGGATAAACATTAAAAGAAACTCCACAGCAGTTTGATCAGATGGGAGGTATTTGTTCACTCAGTGCCATCTCGTTACATCTGAAACATCTCAAAATCTATTGACAACTGGGATTTTGAGCTAAATTAATGTTTGTGTATTGAAATGTCATTTTCTAAGGCCACAGCGAATTTAACCTTAATTTTAGACATGTTAAATGTTAATTTTTACCTACTGGGAAATTCATAAAACAAAAAATGCCCCCTTCTTGACTCAAAAAAAATATTAAGAGGAACAATGATCCTCCTCAAAAGGAAAGGGAAAATAATTATTCTGCTGTTCATTATTTGGAGGGTTAATTCCCGCAATGACTTATTACATGGCAATGGCCTAAAGGCTTATAATTTTTCATCTTCCATTTTGTAAATAACAAGCAAAAAAAGAAAAAAAATCTCACTTTTGCCCATTTATATTTGGAACCAGCTGAAAAGTGCAACAAAGCTTCTTATTCTGCAACTGTATCCCTCACTTGTCTAATCTGCTACCATCAGTTGTCTAATCAAGCAGAGAGCACATTTAAAGTGCTAAAAGCTTGGAGATTGTTGTGAAGAAGACAGTGTACCAATTCATATAGGCCATTGTGTGCTGCATGTCCTGGGGGAGTTTTCAGCCGTCCCCATAGGCTTCTCACACTGCCTGACATTGCATTAGCAAGCATAGACTCCTTGAAGTTGCAGCATCACATTTTGCCTCTGGAGTTTATTTGTAGAAGACTGTTTTATAAAAGTAAATATCTATTGATTTATTTTTGCTCAGTATTTGATTCACTATCATTCAAAGGAACAGTTTTTTTTCAAAGTTAGGTGAAGAAATAATTATTTAACCCTTTTTTTTTAGTATTAGCTGACTTGCCAGCTCTCCCTGTGAAATTTTCAGCTAAAGGAGCCAATAATACAATGCCTGACACTCTTAGCTGATGTACATCGAGAATAGGTGACCTACATTATCGGGTGCTAAGGCGTGTTTTCTGTCTGTTGAGAATAGGTAAGTTATAATGCAGCGGGGAAGTGCCTGTGGTGCTGAGGGTCTGTGGATCAGGTATGTACTGGGTTCATTAAGGCCTCAAAAGAGATAATAATGAGGTCCTTGTCCCACAATGAGCTCTCAGTGCCCGGACAGCATTGCTGGAGCTCAACATCCATTTAAAATGGATGCTGGATGTTTGGCTCATTCACCCATGTTAGTTTCTGTCCTTTAAAGGAGAGCCTGTTTGGTGGTTGCATCAAGCAGCTGCATATTTACCTAATGACTTCATTGTTAATTTTATTGTGTCCTTGGGTTTCGCACTGCAACTATTCATACCTTCTTAAAGCTGCATCCCATCTGGCTTGTGTGGGCGTTAGTCAAGGGAAGAGTAATTAAGCTCTGGTTAAATAGGACCTATGGGTATACAGATGACTAGCCCCCTCTATCTCCTGGCTCTAGAGGAGGAAAGACAGGATTAGAGGAGGTGTGCAGTACAGTGCAGCCAAAGTATCAACAATTATTGGTGCCTGCTGCAACTCATGTATCTCCACCCTGCAAATGCACCTTGTCTTGGAGCAGCCAAGAGAAGACAGAGACCAGCAAGCAGTGGCCAAAGATGACACCAACCATAAGATAGAGGACTTGTCTGCTCAAGGGCCCGGTCAGTCAGGAAAGGTCATAAGGCAGGTTACAGCTGACACTGCAATTTTATGAGTGTGTTTGTGACAGGCCAGGGGTGGGGGAGGAATTGGAAAATCTACTCTTTTTACAAACATAAATATTTTCTGGTATCTATATTACTTTATATGAAAGAATATACCCTACTAGGCTGGACTGAAGTGAATAATGTACATTGTGGTGTAAAATATTTATTTCTTGCTATAAAGCTATACTTTTTTCAGCTTAGTTGGTGATATTAGCGGATGAATGCTTAATACTTTCATATGATTCTCCTCTCCACTATTTTAATGCAGACTTTAACTCACTTTTTAAAAAATGGATAAATATCTCTATTAAAATAGAGGGCAAAGAAAAGTCATACAAAGGCATTAAGCATTCATTCAGTAATATCACCAATAATAATTTCTAGGCTTTGGTCTCCAAATGAATCATTGATAACACAGTATAATAATACAGTATAATAAATAGCTCGTCATTACAGTGACTGCCACAGTACTGTACATAGGAACATTAGAAAGTGCAGCACCAGAACAGATTCGACAGTTCATCTGACTAATCTTAAACCTTAATATCCCTGGATCAGAAGATGGCTGCCCTCATCATCTAGATCTTGTGTGATTTGCCAGCTTGCACATTTGGAGCCACAACCCTAGCCTCCAAAATAAGTGAGTATATTCAGTATATTCTTGATTACATGCTGCCAAAAAGTGTACTCTCTTCCTTCCATAAATAAATAGTGAGGATACTCAGTATGCCCTAGTATCCTTTCCACTACACCCTTGAGAAACTACCGTAACCTGCCTCATACCAAAAGAACTGTTTGGACACATTACATATTCAACTGCTATTAACTCTTAAAGTGTGTGGTGTAGGTATGTGTTTTATCTCAATATTTCCTCTTAATGAAAGAATATGATGTGTATCTTCTAGTTTCTACATAAGAGCATAAGAGATAGGAGCAGGAGTAGGCCATTTGGCCCTTCGAGCCATTCAATGAAATCATGGCTGATCTGATTCTGGCCTCAACTCCACTTTCCCACCTGTCACCCGTATCCTTTGACTCCCTTGCTGATCAAAAATTTGTCCAACTCAGCCTTGAATATATTCAATGACTCAGCCTCCAACGCTCTTTGGGGCAAAGAATTCCAAAGGTTCACAACCCTCTGAGAGAAGACATTTCTTCTCATCTCCGTCTTAAATGGGCGACCCCTTATTCTGAGACTATGCCCCCTAATTCTAGATTCCCCTATAAGGGGAAATATCCTTTCAGCATTTACCCTGTCAAGCCCCCTCAGTATCTTATACGTTTCAATAAGATCACCTCTCATTCTTCTAAACTCCAATGAGTATAGGCACAACCTGCTCAATCTTTCCTCATAAGAAAACCCTTCCATACCCGGAATCAACCTAGTGAACCTTTTCTGAACGGCCTCCAATGCAAGTATATCCTTTCTCAAATTAGGGGACCAAAACTGTACGCAGTACTCTAGTTGTTGTCTCACCAGCATCCTGTATAGTTGTAGCAAGACTTCCCTGCTTTTATACTCCATCCCCCTTGAAATAAAGGCCAATATTCCATTTGCCTTCCCAATTACCTGCTGCACCTGTATGCTAACATTTTGTGTTTCATGTACGAGGACACCCAAATCCCTCTGTACCGCGGCATTCTGTAGTCTTTCTCCATTTATATAATATTTTGCTTTTTTATTCTTCCTACCAAAGTGGATGACTTCACATTATACTCAATCTGCCAAATCTTTGGCTACTCGCTTAACCTGTCATTATCCCTTTGTAGACACTTTGGGCCCGATATTAGGAGGGAGGCAGGTTGGCAGCGGGGGGTCGACTGGGTGCGTGGGTAACGTGCCCAGTAAAATCGGTGGGTTTGGCACGCGATCGTAAGTAAATTGAAGCCACTTACCTTGGCTTCTGGGTTTCGTACTGGAAAGCTGCGCAGTGGGCGGCCTGCGCACCCGCATCATAGGCTGTCAGCTGGAGGAGCCCTATTTAAAGGGGCAGTCCTCCACTGACTGATGCTGCAGAAAGGAGGCAAAATTACAACATGGAGCAGCCCAGGGGGAAGGCTGCTCCCAGGTTTAATGATGCCTTACTCCAGATCCTACTGGATGGTGTGAGGAGGAGGAGGAGGAGGAGGGAGATCTTCCACCCGGCGGATGGGAGGAAGTGGCTTGCTTCTGCCACCACCAGTTAGGAGGTAAATTAAAAAGCAGGACCTCAAAGGTAGTGATCTCAGGATTACTACCAGTGCCACGTGCTAGTGAGTATAGGAACAGGAGAATAGACCAGATGAATGCGTGGCTGCAGGGATGGTGTAGGAGGGAGGGATTTAGATTCCTGGGACATTCTGGGGAAGGTGGGACCTGTACAAGCGGGACGGGTTACACCTGAGCAGGACCAGGACCAATATCCTCGCGGGGGTGTTTGCTAGTGCTGTTGGGGAAGGTTTAAACTAGAATGCCAGGGTGATGGGAACCTGAGCAGGTTAGAAACAGAAGACAGAAAGGGAAGAAGCAATAGTGGAAGGCAGAGAAAACAAGGGCGAAAAACAAATAGGGCCATAGTGCAAAATAAAACTAAGATGACTACAACCTTAAAAAGACAGGTCTAAAGGCATTGTGCCTTAATGCGCGGAGCATTCGCAATAAGGTAGATGAATTAACAGCGCAGATGGATATTAACGGTTATGATATAGTTGCGATTACGGAGACATGGCTGCAGGGTGACCAAGGATGGAAACTGAACATCCAGGGGTATTAAATATTTAGGAAGGACAGGCAAAAAGGGAAAGGAGGTGGGGTAGCATTGTTAGTAAAGGAGGAAATCAATACAATAGTGAAGAAGGATATTGGCTCGGAAAATCACGATGTGGAATCTGTGTGGGTGGAGCTAAGAAACACCAAGGGGCAGAAAATGTTGGTGGGGGTTGTCTCTCGGCCCCCAAACAGTAGTGGAGATGTAGGGGAGGGCATTAAACAGGAAATTAGAGATGCATGCAAGAAGGGTACAACTATAATCATGGGTGACTTTAACATATATATAGATTGGTCAAACCAAATTAGCAATAATACTGTGGGGGAGGAATTCCTGGAGTGTGTACGTGATGGTTTTCCAGACCAATATGTTGAGGAACCAACTGGAGAACAGGCGATCCTAGACTGGGTATTGAGCAATGAGAAAGGATTAATTAACAATCTTGTTGTGCGGGGTTCCTTAGGGAAGAGCGACCATAACATGATAGAATTCCTCATTAAGATGGAGAGTGAAGTAGTTGAATCTGAAACTAGGGTCCTTAATCTAAATAAAGGAAATTGCGAAAGTATAGAGGTGGCTATGATAGATTGGGGAACTTTACTAAAAGGGATGGCAGTGGATAGGCAATGGCTAATATTTAAAGAATGTGTGCAGGAATTACAACAATTATTCATCCCTGTCTGGCGCAAAAATAAAACAGGAAAGGTGGCTCAACCGTGGCTTACAAAAGAAATTAGGGATAGTATTAGATCCAAAGAGGAGACATATAAAATTGCCAGAAAAAGCAGCAAGCCTGAGGATTGGGAGCAGTTTAGAATTCAGCAAAGGAGGACAAAGAGATTGATTAAGAGTGGAAAAATAGAGTATGAGAGTAAACTAGCAGGGAACATAAAAGCTGACTGTAAAAGCTTCTATAAATATGTCAAGAGAAAAAGATTAGTGAAGACAAATGTAGGTCCCTTACATGGGATTGGCATGGATTGAGAATGGAGAAATTATAATGGGGGAACAAGAAATGGCAGAACAATTAAACATATACTTTGGTTCTGTCTTCACAAAGGAGGACACAAATAATCTCCCAGAAATGTTAGGGAACCAGAAGGTCTAGTGAGAGGGAGGAACTGAAGGAAACCAGTATTAGTAAAAAAAAATAGTGCTAGGGAAATTAATGGGGCTAAAGGCTGACAAATCCCCAGGGCCTGATAATCTACATCCCAGAGTACTAAAGGAAGTGGCCCTGGAAATAATGGATGCATTGGTGATCATCTTCCAAAATTCTATAGACTCTGGAACAGTTCCTACAGATTGGAGGGTGGCAAATGTAACCCCACTATTTAAAAAAGGATGGAGAGAAAAAACAGGGAATTACAGGCCAGTTAGCCTAACATCAGTAGTGGCGAAAATGCTATAGTCTATTATAAAAGATGTGATAAAAGAACACTTGGAGGGCATTAACGGGATTGGACAAAGTCAGCATGGGTTTATGAAAGGGAAATCATGCTTAACAAATCTACTGGAGTTTTTTGAGGAGGTAACTAGTAGAATAGACAGGGGAGAACCAGTGGATGGGGTATATTTGGATTTTCAGAAGGCTTTTGATAAGGTCCCACACAAGAGGTTAGTGTGCAAAATTAAAGCACATGGGATTGGCATGGATTGAGAATTGGTTGACAGACAGGAAACAGAGAGTAGGAATAAACGGGTCTTTTTCCGGGTGGCAGGCAGTGACTAGTGGGGTACTGCAGGGATCAGTGATTGTACCCCAGCTATTCACAATATATATCAATGATTTGGATGAGGGAACTAGATGTAACATTTCCAAGTTTGCAGATGACACAAAGCTGGGGTGGAATGTGAACTGTGAGGAGGATGCAAAGAGACTGCAATGTGATTTAAACAAGTTGGGTGATTGGGCAAGAACATAAGAACATAAGAACATAAGAAATAGGAGCAGGAGTAGGCCAATCGGCCCCTCGAGCCTGCTCCGCCATTCAATAAGATCATGGATGATCTGATCCCAACCACAAATCTAAAGAACACAAGAAGTAGGAGCAGGACCCGGCCACTCAGCCCCTGGGCCCTCTTCGCCACCCACAGGGCCTTGACCGATCCGAACTCAGCTTCATGTCCAATTTCCTGCCCGCTCCCCATAACCCCTAATTCCCTTTACTTCTAGGAAACTGTCTATTTCTGTTTTAAATTTATCTAATGATGTAACTTCCACAGCTTCCTGGGGCAGCAAATTCCACAGACCTACCACCCTCTGAGTGAAGAAGTTTCTCCTCATCTCAGTTTTGAAAGAGCAGCCCCTTATTCTAAGATTATGCCCCCTAGTTCTAGTTTCACCGATCTTTGGGAACATCCTTACCGCATCCACCCGATCAAGCCCCTTCACAATCTTATATGTTTCAATAAGATCGCCTCTCATTCTTCTGAACTCCAATGAGTAGAGTCCCAATCTACTCAACCTCTCCTCATATGTCCACCCCCTCATCCCCGGGATACACCGAGTGAACCTTCTTTGTACTGCCTCGAGAGCAAGTATGTCTTTTCTTAAGTGTGGACACCAAAACTGTATGCAGTATTCCAGGTGCGGTCTCACCAATACCTTATATAACTGCAGCAATACCTCCCTGTTTTTATATTCTATCCCCTTAGCAATAAAAGCCAACATTCCGTTGGCTTTCTTGATCACCTGCTGCACCTGCATACTAACTTTTTGATTTTCTTGCACTAGGACCCCCAGATCCCTTTGTACTGCAGTACTTTCCAGTTACTCGCCATTAAGACAATAACTTGCTCTCTGATTTTTCCTGCCAAAGTGCATAACCTCACATTTTCCAATATTATATTGCATCTGCCAAATCTCTGCCCACTCACCCAGCCTGTCTATATCCCCTTGCAGGTTTTTTATGTCCTCCTCACTCTCTACTTTCCCTCCCATCTTTGTATCATCTGCAAATTTTGATATGTTGCACTCGGTCCCCTCCTCCAAATCGTTAATATAGATTGGAAAGAGTTGGGGACCCAGCACCGACCTCTGTGGAACACCACTGGTTACTGGTTGCCAGTCCGAGAATGAACCATTTATCCCAACTCTCTGCATCCTGTTCGATAACCAATCCTCCACCCATGCCAGAATATTACCCCCAATCCCGTGATTTTTTATCTTAATCTGAGTGAAGAACATGGCAGATGCAGTATAACGTGCATAAATGTGAGGTTATCCACTTTGGTTGTAAAAACAGAAAGGCAGGTTATTATCTGAATGATGATAGATTGGGAAAAGGGGAGGTGCAACGAGACCCAGGTGTCCTTGTACACCAGTCGCTGAAAGCGAGCATTCAGGTGCAGGAAGCAGTTAGGAAGGAGAATGGTATGTTGGCCTTCATTGCAAGAGGATTTGAGTACAGGAGCAGGGATGTCTTACTGCAGTTATACAGGGCCTCAGTGAGACCACATCTGGAGTATTGTGTGCAGTTTTGGTCTCCTTATCTGAGGAAGGATGTCCTTGCCATGGAGGGAGTGCAACGAAGGTTTACCAGACTGATTCCTGGGATGGCAGGACTGACGTATGAGGAGAGATTGGGTCGACTTGGCCTATATTCACTAGCGTTCAGAAGAATGAGAGGTGATCTAATCGAAACATATAAAAATCTAATAGGGACTAGACAGACTAGATGCAGGGAGGATGTTCCCAATGGCTGGGGAGTCCAGAACCAGGGGTCACAGTCTCAGGATACGGGGTATACCATTTAGAACCGAGATGAGGAGAAATTTCTTCACTCAGAAGGTGGTGAACCTGTGGAATTCTCTACCACAAAAGGCAGTGGAGGCCAAGTCATTAGTTGTATTCAAGAAGGAGATAGATATATTTCTTAATGCTAAAGGGATCAAGGGATATGGGGAAAAAGCAGGAACAGGGTACTGAGTTAGACGATCAGCCATGATCATTTTGAATGGCGGAGCAGGCCCGAAGGGCCGAATGGCCTACTCTTGCTCCTATTTTCTATGTTACCACGAAGGCCTGGCTCGAGGTGGCAGAGGAGGTCACCAGCTCCACCAACATATCACGCACCTGCGTACAGTGCAGGAGGTGCTTCAATGACCTAACCAGGTCAGCTGAAGTGAGTACTCTTACTCATTCCCCTACACTCCGTCTGCCACATCACTGCCCCCACCCCACATCTCCTTCTGCACTGCCAACACTACTCTATCACATCACTCCTCACACCCACTGAACCCTCATCCTCATCTTACCTGCACTTCCTCACCTCGCCAGTACTCATCCCACCACTACCACTCAACCCAATCCTCATACAATCTCATGGCTCTGTCTCATACTCACCCTCCGATGCATCTCTTTCACGGTCAGCCTCACCCAACCTGCCATTACCTGTGCTCCAGCCACAGGGCATGCATCACGTATGTGTAGTAGGAAGCGTAAGGCAAACGTGTCGTGAGCATGAAGGGGATGCACAAGGGTGTTTGAGGGTTTGTCATGGTTTTTACTTATATTTGATTTCTGATCAACTCACATTACATATTATATTGTCACCACTACTGCCACGTCTTGGCCATTCTTGACTGGCTTGTCCAATAAGGCCCTTTCATGAGGTTCTCCAGGAACACCCTTGATGCCACCCATTGGGTCACCCTACAGTGGGTGTATGTGTAGTTGCACGACTACTTTGTGCAGGTGCCTGTTGCGCAGCACTGTGTTGTGTAGCTCCACGTGGCAGAGGTGGATGGCATACCGGGTGAGGCTGGTGATGTTGCTCGTCCTCCAATGGAGTGATGAATGCAGCTATGGAACCCCCCCCCCTCCACTCCATCCTGACAGTGTGAGTGTGAGGGGGTCCGCAAAGTAAGTAAATGTGTTTGGACAGCAAGTTTAGGGCATGATTTAATAATTTTGAGTGTAGAGACAACGGTGTGGCAGGCGAAACTTTGTCTGAGGTGACAGAGTGCCCTGCTACAATGAATGAGGTATTCCACCCTACTGTCAAGGAATCCTCTGCATCTCCCAATGGCTGCTGACTGAAACACGTCTGCAACAACAAGGAGTGTTTCCCACAGCCTGGGAAACACGCTGAGGAGAGTCCAAAATCACATCCCTGCTAAAATCTCTTCCCAATGAGGTCTGTCAACGATCTCAAGTACCTCCCTAATTATCTAAACTGTCATCCCACCGGCTTTAATTGCCGGTGGGAGTCCCGCAGCGGGGGCTGCACCCGCACCGATTCACGTCACTGGGGAACCCGAAAGTGGGCGGGTTGGAGCCGGGGGTCCGGACCCGCTCCGGGATTCCCCAATTTTAGGATCCCCCCGCCACGAACGCACCCGCTCGGCCATCCTAAAATTGACCCCCTTAGTGTCCTCCTCACAACTTACATTTCCACCTATCCATGTATCATCAGCAAATTTGGCCAGAGTACACTCGCTTCCTTCATCCAAGTCATTGATACAGATTGCAAAAAGTTGAGGCCCCAGAACTGATCCCTGCGGCACCCCACTAGTTACCCGAAGCATGCACCCCTTCCAAGTGTTTCACTGGTTGGAGGAGGAAGTGATGTGTTTGGCTCTGGGTATCAGTGTCTGTCTCTAGGGATGGAGGTGGTCCTTCTCTACCTTCTTGTACTGGGTCAGTAGATGGCTCCACAACCACAGGCACCACAGATATTAATGCAGTGGCTACCTGGATCTACACGCTCTATAACACACCTGTAGTTATTTGAGTACGGTGGCTTTGCACTGATAGGCAACACATCATCTGTGCCAGTTCCTGCCATTCTCCTGCAGCTGGCCATTCTCTCACCAGGGTGGGAGCAGACTGCTGGCAAAGAAATTGTTGAAGCTCTGCATTATCTGTTTTCCCAACATGATGAACCCAGTGGAGATGGAGTCCAGAACCCCAGCCATAGTGTTCATTAAGGAAGATAGGGCTGAGCTTAGGACAAAAACAACTACATTTATATAACGCCTTTAACATAGTAAAACGTCCCAAGACGCTTCACAGATGTGTAATCAAACAAAATTTGACCTTGGGCTACCCTTGCAACAGGCTACTGCCCTCTCGATCGTGGCCAGATGCTTCCCCCCTCCCCCGATCCCTCCCACACACTCCCCCACCCCGATCCCTCCCACACACTCCCCCACCCCGATCCCTCCCACACACTCCCCCCCCACCCCGATCCCTCCCACACACTCCTCCCCCCCCGATCCCTTCCACATACTCCCCCCCCCCGACCCCTCCCACACACTCCTCCCCCCCCGATCCTTTCCACACACTCCCCCACCCCGATCCCTTCCACACACTCCCCCCCCCGATCCCTCCCACACACTCCACCACCCCGATCCCTCCCACACACTCCTCCCCCCCCCGATCCCTCCCACACACTCCCCTCCCCCGATCCCTCCCACACACTCCTCCCCACCCCGATCCCTCCCACACACTCCCCCCCCCCCGATCCCTCCCACACACTCCCCCCCCCCCCCGATCCCTCCCACACACTCCTCCCCACCCCGATCCCTCCCACACACTCCTCCCCACCCCGATCCCTTCCACACACTCCTCCCCACCCCGATCCCTCCCACACACTCCCCCCCCACCCCGATCCCTCCCACACACTCCCCACCCCCCGATCCCTCCCACACACTCCCCACCCCCCGATCCCTACAACACACTCCCCCCCGATCCCTCCCACACACTCCCCCCCTCCCCCGATCCCTCCCACACACTCCCCCCCGATCCCCTCCACACACTCCCCCCCCGATCCCTCCCACACACTCCTCCCCCCCCCGATCCCTCCCACACACTCCCCTCCCCCGATCCCTCCCACACACTCCCTCCCCACCCCGATCCCTCCCACACACTCCCTCCCCACCCCGATCCCTCCCACACACTCCCCCCCCCCCCCCCCGATCCCTCCCACACACTCCTCCCCACCCCGATCCCTCCCACACACTCCTCCCCCCCCCGATCCCTCCCACACACTCCCCTCCCCCGATCCCTCCCACACACTCCCCCCCCACCCCGATCCCTCCCACATACTCCCTCCCCCCGATCCCTCCCACACACTCCCCCCCCCCGATCCCTCCCACACACTCCCCACCCCCCGATCCCTACAACACACTCCCCACCCCCCGATCCCTCCCACACACTCCCCACCCCCCGATCCCTACAACACACTCCCCACCCCCCGATCCCTCCCACACACTCCCCACCCCCCGATCCCTACAACACACTCCCCACCCCCCGATCCCTCCCACACACTCCCCCCCACCCCGATCCCTCCCACATACTCCCTCCCCCCGATCCCTCCCACACACTCCCCCCCCCCGATCCCTCCCACACACTCCCCACCCCCCGATCCCTACAACACACTCCCCCCCGATCCCTCCCACACATTCCCCCCCTCCCCCGATCCCTCCCACACACTCCCCCCCGATCCCCTCCACACACTCCCCCCCGATCCCTCCCACACACTCCCCCCCTCCCCCGATCCCTCCCACACACTCCCCCCCCGATCCCTCCCACACACTCCCCCCCCGATCCCTCCCACACACTCCCCCCCCGATCCCTCCCACACACTCCCCCCCCGATCCCTCCCACACACTCCCCCCCCGATCCCTCCCACACACTCCCCCCCCGATCCCTCCCACACTCCCCCCCCCCGATCCCTCCCACACACTCCCCCCCCCCGATCCCTCCCACACACTCCTCCCCCCCCGATCCCTCCCACACTCCTCCCCCCCCCGATCCTTTCCACACACTCCCTCCCCACCCCGATCCCTCCCACACACTCCCCCCCCGATCCCTCCCACACTCCTCCCCCCCCCGATCCTTTCCACACACTCCCTCCCCACCCCGATCCCTCCCACACACTCCCCCCCCGATCCCTCCCACACACTCCCCCCCCGATCCCTCCCACACACTCCCCCCCCGATCCCTTCCACACACTCCCCCCCCGATCCCTCCCACACTCCCCCCCCCCGATCCCTTCCACACACTCCCCCCCCCGATCCCTTCCACACACTCCTCCCCCCCCGATCCCTTCCACACACTCCCGCCCCCCGATCCCTTCCACACACTCCCCCCCCCCCCGATCCCTTCCACACACTCCCCCCCCCCGATCCCTTCCACACACTCCTCCCCCCCCGATCCCTTCCACACACTCCCGCCCCCCGATCCCTTCCACACACTCCCCCCCCCGATCCCTTCCACACACTCCTCCCCCCCCCCGATCCCTTCCACACACTCCTCCCCCCCCGATCCCTTCCACACACTCCCCCCCCCCGATCCCTTCCACACACTCCCCCTCCCCCGATCCCTTCCACACACTCCCCCCCCCCGATCCCTTCCACACACTCCCCCCCCCCGATCCCTTCCACACACTCCCCCCCCCCCGATCCCTTCCACATACTCCCCCCCCCCCGATCCCTTCCACACACTCCCCCCCCCCCCCCGATCCCTTCCACACACTCCTCCCCCCCCGATCCCTTCCACACACTCCTCCCCCCCCCGATCCCTTCCACACACTCCCCCCCCCCGATCCCTTCCACACACTCCTCCCCCCCCGATCCCTTCCACACACTCCCCCCCCCCGATCCCTTCCACACACTCCCCCCCCCCCGATCCCTTCCACACACTTCTCCCCCCCCCGATCCCTTCCACACACTCCCCCCCCCCCGATCCCTTCCACACACTCCCCCCCCCCGATCCCTTCCACACACTCCCCCCCCCCGATCCCTTCCACACACTCCCCCCCTCCCCCGATCCCTTCCACACACTCCTCCCCCCCCCGATCCCTTCCACACACTCCCCCCTCCCCCCCCGATCCCTTCCACACACTCCTCCCCCCCCCGATCCCTTCCACACACTCCCCACCCCCCGATCCCTACAACACACTCCCCCCCGATCCCTCCCACACATTCCCCCCCTCCCCCGATCCCTCCCACACACTCCCCCCCGATCCCCTCCACACACTCCCCCCCGATCCCTCCCACACACTCCCCCCCTCCCCCGATCCCTCCCACACACTCCCCCCCCGATCCCTCCCACACACTCCCCCCCCGATCCCTCCCACACACTCCCCCCCCGATCCCTCCCACACACTCCCCCCCCGATCCCTCCCACACACTCCCCCCCCGATCCCTCCCACACTCCCCCCCCCCGATCCCTCCCACACACTCCCCCCCCCCGATCCCTCCCACACACTCCTCCCCCCCCCGATCCCTCCCACACTCCTCCCCCCCCCGATCCTTTCCACACACTCCCTCCCCACCCCGATCCCTCCCACACACTCCCCCCCCCTCGATCCCTCCCACACTCCTCCCCCCCCCCGATCCTTTCCACACACTCCCTCCCCACCCCGATCCCTCCCACACACTCCCCCCCCGATCCCTCCCACACTCCTCCCCCCCCCGATCCTTTCCACACACTCCCTCCCCACCCCGATCCCTCCCACACACTCCCCCCCCGATCCCTCCCACACACTCCCCCCCCGATCCCTCCCACACACTCCCCCCCCGATCCCTCCCACACACTCCCCCCCCGATCCCTCCCACACTCCCCCCCCCGATCCCTTCCACACACTCCCCCCCCCGATCCCTTCCACACACTCCTCCCCCCCCGATCCCTTCCACACACTCCCGCCCCCCGATCCCTTCCACACACTCCCCCCCCCCCCGATCCCTTCCACACACTCCCCCCCCCCGATCCCTTCCACACACTCCCCCCCCCCCGATCCCTTCCACACACTCCCGCCCCCCGATCCCTTCCACACACTCCCCCCCCCGATCCCTTCCACACACTCCTCCCCCCCCCGATCCCTTCCACACACTCCTCCCCCCCCGATCCCTTCCACACACTCCCCCCCCCCGATCCCTTCCACACACTCCCCCCCCCCGATCCCTTCCACACACTCCCCCCCCCCGATCCCTTCCACACACTCCCCCCCCCCCGATCCCTTCCACACACTCCCCCCCCCCCCGATCCCTTCCACACACTCCTCCCCCCCCGATCCCTTCCACACACTCCCCCCCCCCCGATCCCTTCCACACACTCCTCCCCCCCCGATCCCTTCCACACACTCCTCCCCCCCCGATCCCTTCCACACACTCCCCCCCCCCGATCCCTTCCACACACTCCCCCCCCCCGATCCCTTCCACACACTCCTCCCCCCCCCCGATCCCTTCCACACACTCCCCCCCCCCCGATCCCTTCCACACACTCCCCCCCCCCGATCCCTTCCACACACTCCCCCCCCCCGATCCCTTCCACACACTCCCCCCCCCCCCGATCCCTTCCACACACTCCTCCCCCCCCGATCCCTTCCACACACTCCCCCCCCCCCCCCGATCCCTTCCACACACTCCTCCCCCCCCCGATCCCTTCCACACACTCCCCCCCCCCGATCCCTTCCACACACTCCTCCCCCCCCGATCCCTTCCACACACTCCCCCCCCCGATCCCTTCCACACACTCCTCCCCCCCCCGATCCCTTCCACACACTCCTCCCCCCCCCGATCCCTTCCACACACTCCCCCCCCCCGATCCCTTCCACACACTCCCCCCCCCCGATCCCTTCCACACACTCCCCCCCCCCGATCCCTTCCACACACTCCCCCCCCCTCGATCCCTTCCACACACTCCCCCCCCCCGATCCCTTCCACACACTCCCCCCCCCCTCGATCCCTTCCACACACTCCCCCCCCCTCGATCCCTTCCACACACTCCCCCCCCCCTCGATCCCTTCCACACACTCCCCCCCTCCCTCGATCCCTTCCACACACTCCCCCCCCCTCGATCCCTTCCACACACTCCCCCCCCCCGATCCCTTCCACACACTCCCCCCCCCGATCCCTTCCACACACTCCCCCCCCCCCGATCCCTTCCACACACTCCCCCCCCCCGATCCCTTCCACACACTCCCCCCCCCCGATCCCTTCCACACACTCCCCCCCCCCCGATCCCTTCCACACACTCCTCCCCCCCCGATCCCTTCCACACACTCCTCCCCCCCCGATCCCTTCCACACACTCCCCCTCCCCCCCGATCCCTTCCACACACTCCCCCCCCCCGATCCCTTCCACACACTCCTCCCCCCCCGATCCCTTCCACACACTCCCCCCCCCCCCGATCCCTTCCACACACTCCTCCCCCCCCGATCCCTTCCACACACTCCCTCCCCCCCGATCCCTTCCACACACTCCCCCCCTCCCCCCCCCCGATCCCTTCCACACACTCCTCCCCCCCCGATCCCTTCCACACACTCCTCCCCCCCGATCCCTCCACACACTCCCCCCCCCCGATCCCTTCCACACACTCCCCCCCCCCGATCCTTCCACACACTCCCCCCCCCCCGATCCCTTCCACACACTCCCCCCCCCCTCGATCCCTTCCACACACTCCCCCCCCCCTCGATCCCTTCCACACACTCCCCCCCCCGATCCCTTCCACACACTCCCCCCCCCCGATCCCTTCCACACACTCCCCCCCCCCGATCCCTTCCACACACTCCCCCCCCCCGATCCCTTCCACACACTCCTCCCCCCCCACCGATCCCTTCCACACACTCCCCCCCCCCCCGATCCCTTCCACACACTCCCCCCCCACCGATCCCTTCCACACACTCCCCCCCCTCGATCCCTTCCACACACTCCCCCCCCCCCCGATCCCTTCCACACACTCCCCCCCCCGATCCCTTCCACACACCTCCCCCCCCACGATCCCTTCCACACACTCCCCCCCCCCCCCGATCCCTTCCACACACTCCTCCCCCCCCCCGATCCCTTCCACACACTCCCCCCCCCGATCCTTCCACACACTCCCCCCCCCCCCGATCCCTTCCACACACGCCCTCCCCCCCCCCCCGATCCCTTCCACACACTCCCCCCCCCCGATCCCTTCCACACACTCCCCCCCCCCGATCCCTTCCACACACCCCTCCCCCCCGATCCCTTCCACACACTCCCCCCCTCCCCCCGATCCCTTCCACACACACCCTCCCCCCCGATCCCTTCCACACACTCTCCCCCCCCCGATCCCTTCCACACACTCCCCCCCCCCCGATCCCTTCCACACACTCCCCCCCCCCCGATCCCTTCCACACACCCTCTCCCCCCCGATCCCTTCCACACACTCCCCCCCCCCCGATCCCTTCCACACACTCCCCCCCCCGACCCTTCCACACACTCCCTCCCCCCCCGATCCCTTCCACACACTCCTCCCCCCCCGATCCCTTCCACACACTCCCCCCCCCCCGATCCCTTCCACACACCCTCCCCCCCCCGATCCCTTCCCACACACTCCCCCCCCCCCCTCGATCCCTTCCACACACTCCCCCCCCCCCCCGATCCCTTCCACACACTCCTCCCCCCCGATCCCTTCCACACACTCCCCCCCCCCCGATCCCTTCCACACACTCCCCCCCCCCCCCGACTCCCTTCCACACACTCCTCCCCCCCCGATCCCTTCCACACACTCCCCCCCCCCCGATCCCTTCCACACACTCCCCCCCCCCCCGATCCCTTCCACACACTCCCCCCCCCCGATCCCTTCCACACACTCCCCCCCCCTCCGATCCCTTCCACACACTCCTCCCCCCCCCGATCCCTTCCACACACTCCCTCCCCCCCGATCCCTTCCACACACTCCCCCCCCCCTCGATCCCTTCCACACACTCCCCCCCCCCCCCCGATCCCTTCCACACACTCCTCCCCCCCTCGATCCCTTCCACACACTCCCCCCCCCCCGATCCCTTCCACACACATCCCCCCCCCCCGATCCCTTCCACACACTCCCCCCCCCCCCGATCCCTTCCACACACTCCCTCCCCCCCGATCCCTTCCACACACTCCTCCCCCCCGATCCCTTCCACACACTCCCTCCCCCCCCGATCCCTTCCACACACTCCCCCCCCCCCGATCCCTTCCACACACTCCCTCCCCCCCGATCCCTTCCACACACTCCCCCCCCCCCGATCCCTTCCACACACTCCCCCCCCCGATCCTTCCACACACTCCCCCCCCCCGATCCCTTCCACACACTCCCCCCCCCGATCCCTTCCACACACTCCCATCTTCACACTCCCCCCCCCGATCCCTTCCACACACTCCTCCCCCCCCGATCCCTTCCACACACTCCCCCCCCCCCCGATCCCTTCCACACACTCCCCCCCCCCCGATCCCTTCCACACACTCCCCCCCCCCCGATCCCTTCCACACACTCCTCCCCCCCCGATCCCTTCCACACACTCCCCCCCCCCCCGATCCCTTCCACACACTCCCCCCCCCCCGATCCCTTCCACACACTCCCCCCCCCCCCGATCCCTTCCACACACTCCCCCCCCCCGATCCCTTCCACACACTCCCTCCCCCCCGATCCCTTCCACACACTCCCCCCCCCGATCCCTTCCACACACTCCCCCCCCCCCCGATCCCTTCCACACACTCCCCCCCCCCGATCCCTTCCACACACTCCCCCCCCCCGATCCCTTCCACACTCTCCCCCCCCCGATCCCTTCCACACACTCCTCCCCCCCCGATCCCTTCCACACACTCCCCCCCCCCGATCCCTTCCACACACTCCCCCCCCCCGATCCCTTCCACACACTCCTCCCCCCCCCCGATCCCTTCCACACACTCCCCCCCCCCGATCCTTCCACACACTCCCCCCCCCCCGATCCCTTCCACACACTCTCCCCCCCCCCGATCCCTTCCACACACTCCCCCCCCCCGATCCCTTCCACACACTCCCCCCCCCCGATCCCTTCCACACACTCCTCCCCCCCCGATCCCTTCCACACACTCCCCTCCCCCCCGATCCCTTCCACCAACACTCCCCCCCCCCCCCGATCCCTTCCACACACTCCTCCCCCCCCGATCCCTTCCACACACTCCTCCCCCCCCCGATCCCTTCCACACACTCCCCCCCCCCCGATCCCTTCCACACACTCCCCCCCCCCCCCCGATCCCTTCCACACACTCCTCCCCCCCCGATCCCTTCCACACACTCCCCCCCCCCCGATCCCTTCCACACACTCCCCCCCCCCGATCCCCTTCCCACACACTCCTCCCCCCCCCCGATCCCTTCCACACACTCCCCCCCCCCGATCCCTTCCACACACTCCCCCCCCCCGATCCCTTCCACACACTCCCCCCCCCCTGATCCCTTCCACACACCTCCTCCCCCCCAGATCCCTTCCACACACTCCCCACCCCCGACCCTTCCACACACTCCTCCCCCCCCGATCCCTTCCACACACTCCCCTCCCCCTGATCCCTTCCACACACCCCTCCCCCCCCCGATCCCTTCCACACACTCCCCCCCCCGATCCCTTCCACACACTCCCCCCCCCCCCGATCCCTTCCACACACTCCCCCCCCACCGATCCCTTCCACACACTCCCCCCCCACCGATCCCTTCCACACACTCCCCCCCCACCGATCCCTTCCACACACTCCCCCCCCACCGATCCCTTCCACACACTCCCCCCCCACCGATCCCTTCCACACACTCCCCCCCCACCGATCCCTTCCACACACTCCCCCACCCCCGATCCCTTCCACACACTCCCCCCCCCACCGATCCCTTCCACACACTCCCCCCCCCCACCGATCCCTTCCACACACTCCCCCCCCCCCGATCCCTTCCACACACTCCTCCCCCCCCCCGATCCCTTCCACACACTCCCCCCCCCCCGATCCCTTCCACACACTCCTCCCCCCCCCCGATCCCTTCCACACACTCCTCCCCCCCCCCGATCCCTTCCACACACTCCCCCCCCCCCGATCCCTTCCACACACTCCTCCCCCCCCGATCCCTTCCACGCACTCCCCCCCCCCCCGATCCCTTCCACACACTCCCCCCCCACCGATCCCTTCCACACACTCCCCCCCCACCGATCCCTTCCACACACTCCCCCCCCCCCGATCCCTTCCACACACTCCTCCCCCCCCCCGATCCCTTCCACACACTCCCCCCCCCCGATCCCTTCCACACACTCCCCCCCCCGATCCCTTCCACACACTCCTCCCCCCCCCGATCCCTTCCACACACTCCCCCCCCCCGATCCCTTCCACACACTCCTCCCCCCCCCCGATCCCTTCCACACACTCCTCCCCCCCCCGATCCCTTCCACACACTCCCCCCCCCGATCCCTTCCACACACTCCCCCCCCCCGATCCCTTCCACACACTCCTCCCCCCCGATCCCTTCCACACACTCCTCCCCCCCGATCCCTTCCACACACTCCCCCCCCCCCCCGATCCCTTCCACACACTCCCCCCCCCCCCCCCGATCCCTTCCACACACTCCTCCCCCCCGATCCCTTCCACACACTCCCCCCCCCCCGATCCCTTCCACACACTCCCCCCCCCGCGACCCCTCCCACACACTCCTCCCCCCCCCGATCCCTTCCACACACTCCCCCCCCCCGATCCCTTCCACACACTCCCCCCCCCCGATCCCTTCCACACACTCCCCCCCCCCTTGATCCCTTCCACACACTCCTCCCCCCCCATGATCCCTTCCACACACTCCCCACCCCCGACCCCTCCCACACACTCCTCCCCCCCCGATCCCTTCCACACACTCCCCCTCCCCCTGATCCCTTCCACACACTCCCCTCCCCCCCCCGATCCCTTCCACACACTCCCCCCCCCGATCCCTTCCACACACTCCCCCCCCCCCCGATCCCTTCCACACACTCCCCCCCCACCGATCCCTTCCACACACTCCCCCCCCCCCGATCCCTTCCACACACTCCCCCCCCACCGATCCCTTCCACACACTCCCCCCCCACCGATCCCTTCCACACACTCCCCCCCCACCGATCCCTTCCACACACTCCCCCCCCACCGATCCCTTCCACACACTCCCCCACCCCCGATCCCTTCCACACACTCCCCCCCCACCGATCCCTTCCACACACTCCCCCCCCCCACCGATCCCTTCCACACACTCCCCCCCCCCGATCCCTT
Organism: Heptranchias perlo; assembly: GCF_035084215.1. Lineage (NCBI taxonomy): Eukaryota > Metazoa > Chordata > Chondrichthyes > Hexanchiformes > Hexanchidae > Heptranchias > Heptranchias perlo. The sequence continues at coordinate 18,393,054 of NC_090331.1, read as the reverse complement.
CCACACACTCCTCCCCCCCCCCGATCCCTTCCACACACTCCCCCCCCCCGATCCCTTCCACACACTCCTCCCCCCCCCCGATCCCTTCCACACACTCCTCCCCCCCCCCGATCCCTTCCACACACTCCCCCCCCCCCGATCCCTTCCACACACTCCTCCCCCCCCCGATCCCTTCCACGCACTCCCCCCCCCCCCGATCCCTTCCACACACTCCCCCCCCACCGATCCCTTCCACACACTCCCCCCCCACCGATCCCTTCCACACACTCCCCCCCCCCCGATCCCTTCCACACACTCCTCCCCCCCCCCGATCCCTTCCACACACTCCCCCCCCCCGATCCCTTCCACACACTCCCCCCCCCGATCCCTTCCACACACTCCTCCCCCCCCCGATCCCTTCCACACACTCCCCCCCCCCCGATCCCTTCCACACACTCCTCCCCCCCCCCGATCCCTTCCACACACTCCTCCCCCCCCCGATCCCTTCCACACACTCCCCCCCCCGATCCCTTCCACACACTCCTCCCCCCCCCCGATCCCTTCCACACACTCCTCCCCCCCCCCGATCCCTTCCACACACTCCTCCCCCCCCCCGATCCCTTCCACACACTCCTCCCCCCCCCCGATCCCTTCCACACACTCCCCCCCCCCCGATCCCTTCCACACACTCCCTCCCCCCCCGATCCCTTCCACACACTCCCCCCCCTCCCCCGATCCCTTCCACACACTCCCCCCCCCCCCGATCCCTTCCACACACGCCCCCCCCCCGATCCCTTCCACACACTCCCCCCCCGATCCCTTCCACACACTCTCCCCCCCCCGATCCCTTCCACACACTCCCCTCCCCCCCCCGATCCCTTCCACACACTCCCCCCCCCCCGATCCCTTCCACACACTCCCCCCCCCCCCGATCCCTTCCACACACTCCCCCCCCCCGATCCCTTCCACACACTCCTCCCCCCCCCCCGATCCCTTCCACACACTCCTCTTTTAAAGCTAATATTTCCTTTTTGAAAACCTGAAACTTGTGGGTAAATTGGCAATTTCTACATTTTTGTGGGGTTTTGCACAGGTTTTGCACACCGCATAATTGGATATAGAAGCTTTCATTAAATATAACTAAGTAGATATTTAACTATTTGAAAGGAGGATTGACTGGTTTTCTTTTGTCTCTGCTTGTGGATTCATATTGCATAAAGTCATTCACAGCAAAAATTGTGTCTACCTGCCATTTTGATTTGGGTGTGTTAAAACCAATGGACTAGCACAAGGTACCTTTTATTTACCGACAAAGGAAAATATATTTTAATGAGATAGTGAGGCTGTGAAGGAGCCCAAAAAATATCTGGTTTGGAATGGGACTGATACTTACAGGGTCAGTTCTAGACAGATTGTGGAACACATACAGCACATGGGGAGGGTGGGAGGGAGGAATGTTATCTAGAGGATAACAGGCCAGGGTGGAATAGTGGAAATGTGAAGATGGATGAGCGCCTTGGGATGTTTTAGTACATTAAAGTCACTACATAAATGCAAGTTGTTGTTGAAAATTCTTGTAATGCTAGTTACCTTTATGGAATCAATTATTTTTATGGAGAACCTTCCCTCAGTTGAATTGTAAGAGATAGAGCCGAAGATTGGGTAGATAGTGCTCAGAATTTGGATGGACTATTACCCCAAACCATTACCCTTTGTGTCTGTCTTCACAAATGAGGGGGATGATGCAGAGATTGTAGTTAAGGAGGAGGAGTGGGAAATATTGGATGGGATAAACATAGTGAGGGTTAAACATAAGAGGTTTAGCAACTTTGAAAGTAGATAAATCACCAGGCCCAGATGAAATGTATCCCAGGCTATTAAGAGAAGCAAGGGAGGAAAGAACGGACCATCATTTTCCAATTCTCTCTGGCTGCAGGCGTGTTGCCGGAGGATTGGAGGACTGCTAAAGTTGTACCATTGTTTAAAAAGGGAGAAAGAGATAGACCGAGTAATTATAGGTCAGTCAGTCTAACCTTGGGTTGGACAAATAATTGGAATCGATTCTGAGGGACAGCATAAATTGTCATTTAGAAAGACACGGGTTAATCAAGGACAGTCAGCATGGATTTGTTAAGGGAAGGTCATGTCTGACTAACTTGATTGAATTTTTTGAGCAGGTAACAAGGAGGGTCGATGAGAGTAACACGATTGATGTAGTGTACATGGATTTTAGCAAAGCTTTTGACAAGGTCCCACATGAAAAGACTGGTCAAAAAAGTAAAAGCTCATGAGATCCAAGGGAAAGTGGCTAATTGGTTCAAAATTGGCTCAGTGGCTGGAGGCAAAGAGTAATGGGTGACAGATGTTTTTGCGACTGAAAGGCTGTTTCCAATGGGGTCCCACAAGGCTCAGTACTAAGTCCCTGCTTTTTATGGTATATATTAATGATCTGGACTTGAATGTGGGGGGCTTGATCAAGAAGTTTGCAGATGATACAAAAAATGGCCTTGTGGTTGATAGTGAGGAAGAAAGCTGTAGACTGCAGGAAGATATCAATGGACTGGTCTGATGGGGAGAAAAGTGTCAAATGGAATTCATTCCAGAGAAGTGTGAAATAATGCTTTTGGGGAGGGCAAACAAAGCAAGGGAATACACAATAAATGGAAGGATACTGAGAGGTGTAGAGGAAGAGAGGATCCTTGGAGTGCATATCCACAGATCACTGAAGGTAGCAGGACAGGTAGATAAGGTGGTTAAAAAGGCTTATGGGATACACTTTCCTTTATTAGCCAAGTCATAGAATATAAGAGCTGGGAGGTTATGCTAGAACTGTATAAAACATTGGTTAGGCCACAGCTTGAGGTACTGCGTATAGTTCTGGTCACCACATTACAGGAAAGATATGATTACATGAGAGAGGGTACCAAGGAGATTTACGAGGATGCTCCCAGGGCTGGAGAATTTTAGTTATGAGAAAAGATTGGATAGGCTGGGGTTGTTTTCTTTGGAACAAAGGAGGCTGAGGGGAGATTTAATTGAGGTATTTAAAATTATGAAGGGACTAGATAGAGTGGATAGGAAGGACCTATTTCCCTTAGCAGAGGGGTCAGTGACCAGGGGGCATGGATTTAAAGTAATTGGTAGAAGGATTAGAGGGGAGCTGAGGAGAATTTTTTTCACCTAGAGGGTGGTGGGAGTCTGGAACTCACTGCCTGAAAGGGTGGTAGAGGCAGAAACCCTCAACTCATTTAAAAAGTACTTGGATGAGCACTTGAAGTGCAGTAACCTACAGGGCTACGGGCCAAGTGCTGGAGAGTGGGATTAAGCTGGATAGCTGTTTTTCGGCCGGCACGGACACGATGGGCCGAATGGCCCCCTTCTGTGCCATAACTTTCTATGACCCATCATGACTGAACATGATGGGTCAAATGACCTTTTCTCATTCCACCCTTCCCTGTGTTCTTAAATGCCAACCTAGTGGAGACATATTTTGAACATGGTGGAATATGATGACAGATTGAAGACAGAGGGGTTAATTTAACTGCATGCACACTGGCGTAAACTTTGTAGGCCGACACCAGACATCGGAAAATGGCAGTCAGCTGCCCACAATTTTGTAATATGCACTGCTGACAGTTGAAGCTCCTAGGGTGTCACAATCAGTATTTTTTTTATGGTTAAAACAAAAATGCAACTTTTTTCACTCAAATTTTTAGTTTAAAATCGGTATACTCATGACAATATTGGGGTAACATGCATAATTTGAATGTAATATTCTTCTGTGGTTTTCCCTCTCTGGGTCTTCGTGCTTCATTCCCCATCTAAGATCACAAAACATTCCCTCCTTCCAGGCATTTGCCAATGACTCATACTTATTCAGACTCTGCAAAGACCTTCATGACTTCCATTTGCGCTTTCACAAGTTATCAGTAAATCAGTTAATGAAATGGCTGTTAGTTTAGGTCATTTAATAATTTTGAACTCAAATAGCTCAAAATGAAAGGCAGTGATTTAGAATGCCATGTAACGTCCTTCAGATCCAACCCATTAATTATCATAAGACAATTTCCATTTCAAATTTCTTGATATTAAGTGGCATTAAAACCTTGCTTTGTAATTAACTTTTTATTGCATTTGATGTGACTCACAAGGAAAGACACATTTCATCTGCAATATTATACTCACATAACAAATCAGTTATCTTTCAGAAATGCTCATGTCCGTACCTAACCAAATCTTTATTTTTCTTTCCTCCTCCTCCCAAAATCAGGGCAAGATTTCGATAACCCCTATCCTGGGATTGTCCTCCTTAGAGCAGACAAGGTTAAGGGGAGATTTAATAGAGGTGTTCAAAATTATGAAGGGTTTTGATAGAGTAAATAAGGAGAAACTATTTCCACTGGCAGGAGGGTCAGTAAGCAAAGGACACAGATTTAAGGACATTGGCAAAAGAACCAGAAGAGAGATGAGGAGAATTTTTTTTATGCAGCGAGTTGTTATGATCTGGAATGAGCTACCTGAAGGATTCAAAACCAGCTTTCAAAAGGAAATTGGATAAATACTTGAAAAGGAAAAATGAGCAGGGCTATGGGGAAAGAACAGGGGAGTGGGAGTAATTGGATAGCTGTTTCAAAAAGCTGACACAGGCACGATGGGCCGAATGGCCTCCTTCTGTGCTGCATGATTCCGCCTCCAATTCCTTTCTTTTACTACGATTACCACTCTGGGTATTGTCGTACATTTGATGACTTCTGTAAGTAACAACACCAGGCCTGCATTCTCACACCTTGGGTTTAAACCGCACCTAGCGATATTAGTGAGATGTGTTAACATGCTTTTTCTGCTATTTTAACAAAGACATTAACCTTATATTTTAAATATTTGATGGATTTATTACTAATATCACACAGTGCAATTTCAGGCCCCTAATGTGCAAAATCAAGTACATCACCTCATGTAAAAGTAAATTCCTTTCTTGTGTCTGCGAAGTGCAATTGCAGAATGTGGATTAGGTCAGTTATTCGGTCTGTACACATCCTGTCATTTCATAATCACCTGCAGCAAGCTCTGTGCAGTCATACGAAACCTAAAATAGGAACAAAAAGGAAACCAAACTTGAAGGCTCATTTATACTGGAATTTTTGTTTTGCAGCATCACTAAAGTTGCAGGATAACATGGGTCCTGGTTTAATTCTGGAGTGAGGTCCTGTTCTGATTCTGGAGTGGGGTCCTAATCTGGTACTGGTGTGGGATCCTGATTTGATTTTGGTGTGGGGTTCTGTTCTGATTTTGGTGTGGGGTTCTGTTCTGATTTTGGTGTGGTGTCCTGTTCTGATTCTGGTGTGGGGTTCTGTTCTGATTTTGGTGTGGTGTCCTGTTCTGATTCTGGTGTGGGGTTCTGTTCTGATTCTGGTGTGGGGTTCTGTTCTGATTTTGGTGTGGGGTTCTGTTCTGATTTTGGTGTGGGGTTCTGGAGTGGAGCTATGCGAGACCCTCTTGATGGAGGCAGTCTCATGGCACTTGGATATGAGACTGCATGGAGTATAACTTTAGTTAAACCAGGATTAAAAGTGCTGAAGGGGTCCTCCTGGCTGTCATTGTACACGGACTGAAGTTGACCATGTCCGACATCACGGACACAGTGTCATTAAAATAATCGGGGCAGCCTGTGCCTATTGAGGCACAACAGAGGCACTCACCTCGAGTCCCCTGTGGAAAGTCGGAGCAGCACCCTTAACGTGCTGAAGAGGTTACTGAAAAGTTCTTGATGTTCAATCCCAAATTCCTGGTGCCCAGTCCGCAATCCACACAAGTTGCACCCTCCCCATCCCAGGAATTTCCGCCCTTATAAATTTAACGGACAGAAGTGGAGCTCTGTAATTGTGTCTACTGGAGCAGACAGTCTCAATCACAGCCAGGCAGTGTAAACAAGGTACTGTCAGCCTCAAATACTGGATACTGTAGCTACTGAAAATAGTAGCTGCAGCGTGCCTGTGCAATGTAACTGAGCAAGATAAACATGTTTGAAAAAGGAAATGAGTGAGCAGAGCTTAAAGAATTAAGTATTGATGTATCCACACACTTGATCCCACAGCCATTCACACCTAGGCCACGTGTGAAAAGAGTTATGTGTATTTCTGTTAACACTTAGCTGTAACTATCTGGAATGCCTTAAAGTCGCTGTATTTTTCTTTTAAGCATTCACTAAATGTAATATTTTAACATTAAGCACAAACATTACTTAAATTCATTTTATGTATAATTATTTTGTTCGTAATCAGGCATCCCATTAAAAATATGCCAAAACTCTTCATAATTTCAGATTCATCTTGTATTCATGGTGAGATTTTTCATTCTCTTTCTCCTGCATGGCCCAGTATGCTTCCTCCATATTTTTAGGAACATAGAAAGAAACAAGTTGCATTTGTATAACACCTCGTCACATTTCGCAAAGCACCTCGCGCACCATGAACTATAGTAACAATCGCTGTGTAGGTGAAGCACCAGTCAACTTGTGCATGTCAAGATCCCACAAAAGGGGTTTATGAGATCAATGACCTGTTAAATTATATTTTTGGTGGTGGTATTGGTTGAGGGAAGAATATTTGTCAGGGAAATAGAGGGAGCTTCATTCCACAGCTGGCTGAGATGTACCTGACCTAGGAGTGCTCCATATTGACTGTGAATGGTGAATTGGGGAAGTGTTCCCTTCTCCAATGTGAACACCCCTCACCTTGAGGAGCAACAACAAGGAATGATGGAGTGTGAACAAATGATTATAGGCCCTTGGATGGATCACGTTGTTTCTAACTCCCTCCACAATAGTGAATCGAAATTCCTAAGCAATCTACAACAACCAGAACTACTTGTATTCTTATAACAACAACAACAACTTGGTGAATGGGACTTGGTGTGAGTTAGGATACCACAGCAGAGTTTTGGGTGAGCTCAAGTTTACAGAGGGTGCAAGATGGGAGGCCGACCAGGAGAGCATTGGAATAGTCGAGTCCCGACGTAACAAGTGCATGGATGAGGGTTTCGGCAGCAGATGAGCTGAGGCAGGGGCAGAGACAGGCGATGTTACGGAGGTGGAAGTAGGCGGTCTTGGTGATGGGAGATATACAGCACCTATAACGTAGAAAAATGTCCCCGGGTGCTTCACTAAGGTAAGGTATCATTTTTTTAAAAATGGACACTAAGCCAAAGAAGGAGATTTTAAGAGGGGTGATCAAAGAGGTGGGTTTTAATGAGGGTCTTAAAGCAATAGATGGAGCTGGAGAGGTGCTTCGATGTTTCAAACTTATATTGACCAGTGGAGTGTGTTTGAATCCGATCTTTTAATTTCTGTAAGGCAGGTTAAAAATGCAACATGCCCTCGTGGATAAGAGACACGTGTCTGCTCCCCGAAGTCTTCAAAAGTCCTAAGCAAAATGAGCTTGGGTAGTCCTAATCTGGCTTTCAGTTGGCATAAATCATGGCACAATCTGCCCTCATAAGAGGAGTCAATTAACACCCTGAACCACACAGCAATATGAAGGAGCATTTTAATCATCATATACAAACATATTACTATTTTAAATAGGAAAGCACAATGCAAGTGTGCCTTATGCCAAGGGCGTTTGGGGTAGATATTCTTGTTGCTGTGCCTAGGCTTATTGAATTATCTGGGTGCAGTGAATAGAACAAAATCAGGTGGTGAGGACCACACCTCCAAGAGGGAGCCTGCCCAATTTTCCATCCATTTAAATTAACGGACGGAAAATTGTGCAGATTTCCTTATGGGCGTGCGATAATCCTCGCCTGCTTTTCCCGTATTCGCTGGGCAGGAAAATCCAACCCTATAATTTCTAGAAGGTGTGGTGACCAGCACTGAATAGCACCAGAGTATAAACAAGTGCTACCAAACAGTGTCACTCACGTAATGGATTGCTCGGGCTACTGTTAATGGACACCTTTCAGTCCTATTAGCCTTAATAAAGGTTTATGATATCAGGAATTAATAATTAAAGTAAACTGTTGTAAAATTGTCAAAACAGATGGTGGGTTTCTGAGAACAGCTGTCATTTTAGCATAAAATATAATTTATGAATATTTATGTCAATTATTTCAACACACAGATTATATCAATTAGCAGTGAGCCAGCTTATTTCAATTTTGCTCATGAACAACTTGGTACATTTTCAAAGGCAGATATATTTGAAAGCTGGTGTCAGGATCTGAATGCAGGTTATGTCACTCTGCAGGGCGTATAGTTGAGTTTCATTGCATACTTAAGTCCATTCGCGCTTGATGTGTATTAAGCTCATGAAAGTTAATATGCCCCATGAATGGGAATAGTTATAACTTTTGGGAAAATTTTGCATTTCTTTTATGTTTTCAGTTTTGAGCATGTCTGCTCTGCAAGGTGAGGGATAACAGTGCCAGAAATTGAACTTTATTTTACACTCACTGACAGCTTTGAGCACTGCAAGCTCAGTTGTGGCACAGGGCAGATTCAATGCAAAAATTCCCTCGATATTGCCATTTGCTTCCCTCTACCATGAATGTTACTGCCTCCCCTTCACTGCACCAATTTCCATTTTGCACACATGTACCCTTGTGGCTACTTTGAATGAGCTGGCAAAATGAACAGCAATTAGTGCCAAATTTGAGGGCAGTTCTGTGCAGCGGATTAACATCTGCTGAAAACTGGACTGGGACTGCCTGCATGTGTCTCACTTAGAGCTCTATCAACTGCCAAAGAAGACAGCTTCGCTGTAGATAGGTTGCATACAGATTCTGGGACCAGAGGTGAATGAACAGTGTGTTCCAACACATTGTACCACCTAATTCCTTCTTGCAGTCTATTTAAGTATCTTTCCACTAATATTGTTGGCAACTTCACCAGTTACCAGATTAGTCCTGGGTAATCACTAAGAGAAGTCTGAAGTTGAGCAGTCTATCGAATTATTGATTGATATCAAGCATATAGATGTGGGAGTATGGTAGTACTGGATCATCCATGCCTTTGTTACCTCCAGACTCGACTATTCCAATGCTTTCCTGGCCGGCCTCCCACCTTCCACCCTTCATAAACTTCAACTCATCCAAAATTCTGCTGCCCAGATCCTAACTTGCATCAAGTTCCGTCCACCCATCACCCCAGTGCTCCCTGACCTACATTGGCTCCCGGTCTGGCAACACCTCAATTTTAAAATTCTCATCCTTGTTTTCAAATCCCTCCATGGCTTCACTCCTCCCTATCTCTGTAACCTCCTCCAGCCCTACAAACCTTCGACATCTCTGCGCTCCTCCAATTCTGGCTTCTTGCGCATCCCCGATTTTCTTCGCTCCACCACTAGTGGCCATTTCTTCAGCTGCCTGGGCCCTAAGCTTGGAATTCCCTCCCTAAACTTCTCTGCCTCTCGACCTCTCTCTCCTCCTTTAAGACGCTCCTTAAAAACTCTCTCTTTGACAGGTTTGTGGTCACCTGTCCTAATAACTCCTAATGTGTCTTGGTGTCAAATTCTGCTTGATGATCACTCTTGTGAAGTGCCTTGGAAAGTTTTACTACATTAACGGTGCTACATAAATGCAAGTTGATGTTGTATACATCAAACAAATCAAAAAAAAGTACACAGTTGTTTAATAAGCGTGTCTGTTAATTGATTGTGCTAGTGGGTAGAAATGAGAGCTGTCCAGCATGTAGTTTTGTTTTCCTTTGCCTCAGGCAGACATTACCTTCAAACTCCTGGTTCTGAAGCACACCAGCTTGTCGAGACAAGTGCCCTGCATGGACTACATCTCTTGACATAATCCTCCATTACCTCCAATGGAGGACAGCAGGTAGCTACCATCTGAGAAAGCCAAGGGGCTTATATGTTGCTGTGTTGAAGTCAAACTGGACTCCTCCGGAGGGTCGCTGCCCTAGGCTTGACATGTATGCTCAAGCTGTCAGGAGATGCGTCAATGCCAGATTCATCAGCCGCACTCACAAGACAGTCCAGAATGTCACCCGAGCACAACGCAACGCCATCGACGCTCTCAAGACCAACCGCAACATCGTCATCAAACCAACGAACAAAGGAGGAGCCATCGACATACAGAACAGAACGGACTATTGCAAAGAAGCATACCGACAACTGGACAACCAGGAACACTACAGACGGTTACCCGCAGATCTGACCAAAGAACACACCCATCAGCTCAACAAACTGATCAAGACCTTCGATCCAGACCTTCAAAGCATCCTACGCACTCTCATCCCACGTACTCCCCGCATGGGAGACTTCTACTGCCTCCCAAAGATACACAAAGCCAACACACCCGGACGTCCTATCGTATCAGGCAACGGAACCCTGTGTGAGAACCTCTCTGGATACGTCAAGGGCATCCTGAAACCCATCGTACAGGGAACCCCCAGCTTCTGTCGCGACACTACAGACTTCCTACAAAAACTCAGTACCCACGGACCAGTTGAACCAGGAACACTTCTCACCACGATGGACGTCTCGGCACTCTACACCAGTATCCCCCACGATGACGGCATCGCTGCAACAGCATCAATACTCAACACCAACAACAGCCAATCTTCAGACGCCATCCTACAACTCATCCGCTTCATCCTGGATCACAATGTCTTCACCTTCGATAACCAGTTCTTTACCCAAACACTCGGAACAGCCATGGGGACCAAATTCGCACCCCAATACGCCAACATTTTCATGCACAAGTTCGAGCGCGACTTCTTCACTGCACAGGACCTCCAACCAACGCTATACACCAGATACATAGACGACATTTTCTTCCTTTGGACCCACGGCGAAGAATCACTGAAGAGACTACACGATAACGTCAACAAGTTCCATCCCACCTTCAAACGCACCAGAATCGGTTTCTTTCTTGGACACTCGGATCTCCATCAAAGACGGGCACCTCAGCACCTCACTCTACCGCAAGCCCACGGACAACCTCACGATGCTCCACTTTTCCAGCTTCCACCCTAACCACGTCAAAGAGGCCATCCCCTATGGACAGGCCCTGCGAATACACAGGATCTGCTCAGACGAGGAGGAACGCGATGGACACCTACAGACGCTGAAAGACGCCCTCGTAAGAACGGGATATGACGCTCGACTCGTCGATCGACAGTTCCGACGGGCCACAGCGAAAAATCACATAGATCTCCTCAGAAGACAAACACGGGACGCAACCAACAGAGTACCCTTAGTCGTCCAGTACTTCCCCGGAGCGGAGAAACTACGCCATGTTCTCCGCAGCCTTCAACATGTCATCGATGATGACGAACACCTCACTAAGGCCGTCCCCACGCCTCCACTACTCACCTTCAAACAGCCACCCAACCTCAAACAGACCATCGTTCGCAGCAAATTACCCAGCTTTCAGGAGAACAGCGTCCACGACACCACACAACCCTACCGCGGCAACCTCTGCAAGACATGCCAGATCATCGACACAGATACCACCATCACACGAGAGGACACCACC